>NC_069500.1:1301551895-1301629395 GCF_027579735.1 Bombina bombina
GTAAACTGGAAAGTTTCATGCACTGTCTGAATCATGCAAGTTTATTTTTTCCTTCAATATCCCTTTAAAGTAACATATTGAATTACTGTTCATATTTGTGGTAATGCATCTGGGAAGGGATTGCTAAATCCTTTTTATTGATGCATTTTTTTTCATTTCTGAATCCTTCTGTTCTGTCATTCACAAATAACTTCAGTGGCTGCAGAGATTTACAAAAAAAAATGTGTTTCCCTATGTGTATAAATACTATTCTTCTGTTCAGTGTTGGTTTTATGCAGTCTCCTGCATTTCATGTTATTGATGAGTTTATCTTTGCTACATAACTGCATCACACGTGACTAATCCAGCCGCAGAATTGTGATTTCTATTCGTATGCAAATAGTGATCTCAAGTTGTTTCATTTAACCTGAAAGATGCTGTTTTATACAGATGCATCATGGAATGGTTTTTATTAGCAACTGTAAAGAAGGTATAGATAGAAAGTCCTTTATAGTGCTATATTTGAGGCCTATTCATCTGAAGAAGAATTAATTAAAGGCACAGTGAAGTCAAAATTAAACTTGCATGATTCAAGTAGATGTCTATGAGTAAGGCTATTCCCTAAGCCGAAACGCGTAAGACACTTTGTCTTAGGAGCTGTCAGGCTCGTCTTTGTGGATTTTAACATCTGAACAAATAAAGCTCAAAACTTGATTTAATACAAGTGCCTTGTAGTCCTGCTTGGTCTTTCTGTTATGATTCAAGTAGAACCAAACAAATTTTTGGGAGTGGATACTTCCACTATGCTGAATTGAGCACGATGTTGATTAAACAATATATAAAGATTGTGGAGTTATTAAAGAAATACACGCATTAAAAAGTGAAACTTTATTGTAACCATGTTAAAATTTCCTGGACACACAGGAAATATCACGCACATACAATTCCTTTATGTCATCTGAATGAAAGGGTTAATTATCAGTCCACCCCTTCCGCAACATCGCTAATCAGACCAACATAAAGGATTAACACAAGTTAAAAAATGAGACCATAGGGCTTAGGGTAGTAGCATACAATTATCATCTAGTATGGATAATGTCAATGCCTCAGTGTTATATATCTATCCCTCAGATAGCGGGTGTCTATCTCTTTAAGACACTCACTAGTTTATAACTAGAAGCCTATATCCCTAGACACCTTTTACTATTATGGTGCATACAACTCCCAATATCAATTATGTGAGCTTATTATTCATAGTGGGCAGCTCTGATTCAAACATAGAATCTATTCTGATACATGTCGTATGTCTCTCATTCCATCTGACAAATCTCTAATATATTGTAGGATCTTATAATCCAAGTCTGTATATAATTATCACACAGACGCACTGTTTCCTTATATATTAGTAGGCTGTATATGGTGCTTGTAATCCCCCCCCCCCCCCTTTTTTTTTGTGTATTTAAACACCAAGTTAGATTGTGTTATTACGCAAAAAGATTCATTCAGTTGTCACTCTGTGTTTAATCACATACACACACTGATTCTTGCAACACTGTAGTCAACAGTTTCCCACATAGGGGTTGAGCATGCACCTCAAGCTAATATATATTAAACAGTAGCACAATTTTAATCCATTTCACCAAATCCTTTTATCCTTTACAATTTAGGACCATTAAAGTGGGTGCTGATTCCTTCATGCATCCACTATGTAATTACGGATAGGAGTTAATGATCTAACGATAAAGAGTATCTTATTTTTAGCTGAATGTTATCACTGTTTGCGATCCACAGAGTTAGGTAAGCTTTTAACAAACCGCCATTTACCAAAATCATATTAGGTTTAAAGTTTTTTTTTTTTTTTTTTATGCTACCTACAGCGAGCTCCAAGTGCCGATGTATTGGCACGTATGCTACCCTTAAGCCCCTCCCACCTAGGTACAATACATCGGCACTTGGAGCTCGCTGTGGGTAGCTTAAAATTTTTTAAAACTTTAAACCTAATGATTTTGGTAAATGGCGGTTTGTTAAAAACTTATCTAACTTCTCTGTTAGCACAAATTTTTTAAGCAGCCGAACAAATTTTTATAATTAAGCAAAACAAAACCACAAACTGTTTGAAAAGAGGTAGAACTAGTAATGGGTAGACTATCACTGTTTATAACATTCTGTTATTCACTCTTTCAGAAACTTTGCATTGAAATGCAAAAATGTCAACATGTTCACATGCTTCTGGCTAAGGCTGGTTCTTTTTTGCAAGCTATTTTGCCTGCAACAGAGAAGAGGTGCTCAGTGGTGTTGAGGTGCCTGAGGGTTTGTAAATTTTACCAAGGTGGGCTATTTATCTTTGTTAGCTCTCCACCAATGCAAGGGGCCTCTTAACATAGTAAGCCTGGTCTTCTGACATAAAAAAATATCTTGAATGTCTATATGCAATGGTATACAACCAGCTATAAGGTTAGGGTAACAAATATCTAGTCCACTCTTACAATAACAGATATATATTTACAGAGGTTGAATTTGGTACATATTCTAATTAATTAAAAATATATAAAAAAAAAACTATAGACTATATATCAGTAACAGGACACAGCCTTACACATTTATCTATAGAGTACGTATAATCAGCAATAGCAAGCAATCCGCTAATAATTGTGCAAACAGGTAATAGTGACATCAATTCATATAACAAATGCCATCAATCTAGGGCTAGGTGTAAATAACAAGCTCAGCACTATGTCATGCAAAGCACAGTCCCAAATCACCTGATTTAATATAAACAATACAAATGGTGACTCCTATTTTATTTCTGGGTTGCACATAAGACAGGGGTAGTTGTAAACTTAAAAAGAAACAGTGTCCTGAAAAAGTGAAAAGTAAACATCTGTAGACGTCCTTTAGGCTAAGGACATAACCATAAAACACAATACCATGTGCAGGAGCTCATTGGAGTAAAGCAGCTGGTGCTGTGCACAGTCCAACTAATTGCAAACCAATTAATCGATTATGAGATTCGTTGACACCTATTTTCATAATCAATTATTATCAATTATGCCGATTAGTTGTTGCAGCTCTAGATCATATTTAAAAAAAAAAAAAAAAAAAAAAAAATGTTGGCTTTTTCACAAACTTTGGGTTTCTCACTGAAATTATTCACATACCGTTTATGCGGTCATAACACAAATGGATGTAAAAGCTTCTCTGGAATCCCATTTGTTAAGAAACAGCAGACATGCATGGCTTTGTCATTGCTTTTTGGTAATTAGAAGGCTGCCAATTACAGCTTTGTACCACACATCTTAAATTCCTGGTAGTTAAGGAGTTAATCAGGTAGCTTGTAAGGTTAAGTTTAGCTGTAGTGTAGAGATCACCCTCGCACCCCCTGATCCCTACCTGATCTTTCCTAAACGGCTCTATTGCCTCCCTCACCCCCACTGGTCACCACCATCTTAGGTACTGGCAGACAATTTGCCAATGTGAAGATTTAGTCCTTTTATTTTTTATTATTATTATTTTTCTTTTTTCTACAGTGTAGGATTACTTCCTTACCTTCCCACCTCCCAAAAAGCTCTCTAACACTCCCCCCTCTAACTAGTTTCTGCCATCTTATGCACTGGCAGCTGTCTGTCAGTACCCAGTTTTCTATCCATGTATCTTTGTTCCTTTTTTTTTTTTTTTTAAATCAACGCATTTTTCTGTGGTGTAGCTGCCCCCCTCCATGCAATCTTTTCCCGTACCCTCTATTCCCACTCAACACTCTAGGACCCCCCCTTCCCGCTCTCAGTATTGATTTTTTTTTTTTTCCTGCAGTGTAGTGGTCCCATATGTTCCCGCCTCTCCCTCCTAACCCTCCCACGCTACCGACGATCGGCACCACCGCTACCTGATGCAGAGAGGGAGTGTGTGTCTGTCTCTCTCGCGCTCTCTCTCCTGCCCCACTCGTTGGGCATGCAGAAATGGCACAATCTCGCCACTGTTGGCAGAAAAAGGCCCAGTAAAGCAGTGCTGTACAGGGTACAGTGCTGGTCGTTAAGTATTGGCCATAGAGAAACTATGTAATCGTAGCCAGCAGAAGAAATTAATTTAGTGTAAGGTAGGAGAGATAAGTAATATCTCAAAAGTATTGGGCTTTCCTATACATAATGAGATATGATAAAGAAGTATGTTGTGTGTGTGTATACAAAGCAATTTAAAATAAGGGAATATGATTTATCTGCAAGATCAGCCCATTTTAATGGGTTGTGATATCAAAGAACAAAATCAGCTATTTTGTATAAAACTTAAAACAAACAATTTCTCATAAAAAAAAAAAACACATTAAGGGGAAACTAAGTTACAGTAGACTGTCCCTTTAATCCAGGGTCACATAAGGAAATAGAAAAATGGATAAGATTAGTCTACAAATATGATTTACCTGGTGTTAAGTTCCAGTGTTTTACCACATGATTTGTGGAATTTTCAGGAGAAAATGTACAGATAAAGAATTCATGAATTGAAATATTTATTAGAATTGGTAAAGCGTCACATATAAGGGTATATAGAATGCCACATGTAGTCACTTGCACCTTCGTCCATTTTTCTAATTGTGATCATTTTCTGCTTCTGCCCCTTGGATTTTTTTCACAAATCCAAGGGGCATCATTATCATAATCCGGATTGTCTAATAAATTAAGCTTAGCATGGCTTTATCCTACGATTAGTAGTGTAAAGAAGTAACATGATTTTCTTTAGTACAGTTCTTTTTTTAACTTGCAAAATCCTCTCAGTACAGAATAAGTAAGCTAAAGCGTTAAAGTGATTATTATTATTGTAGTGATCTCAATATTCCTATGTATAGGCTTTTAAAATGATATTTCCCTGTTTATTGGGAAATAAAAGTCTAAAAAGAAAATATAACTGTTGTATGCATAAGACACAGTTAAATTCTTACTTTTTAACACTTATATTAACGTCCCTTTAACTGATTAATTGGGCATTTCCATCTTCCCTTAGAAGGGCCAGAGACCTGGGGTGCCTAGTGCAGTTTGCCTGAGAATGTCCATCTGTTGGACAAAGCTATGATGAGTGTATTCTAGGACTGATTGCATAATCCTGCAGATTTTACATTCTTTTAAAACAAATATTAGGTATGCAGATTTTCTTGCAGTGTTTGATTTTATGTAATACACATACATAATGTGTTCTATCCTTTAAAGTGAATGTAAAGTTTAATGAATTAGTGCCCAGTTTTTAAAAATACTATTAAAAACAGGGGCACTTTCATTCATTTAAATATTACATTGCAGCGTTTTTTTTTTGTTTTTTTTTTTAAATACCTTTTTTTTTTCTTCAGCAAAACCAGACCGGCGATCCTCCGCCTGCAGCTTTTCTGTACTTCAGCAATGACGAAACCGGCTTCCTCCAATCATGGCGTGCACCCCAGAATGTTCATCTCATGAGGCCACACCATGATTGGAGGAAGCCGGTTTTGTCATTGAGGTGCTAAGTACAGCATTAAAGTTTAATGAATGAAGGTGCCCCTGTTTATTAATAATTTTAAAAACCGGGCACTCATTCATTTATCTTTACATTCACTTTAACCCTTTAAGGACACAGCTTTCAGTTTGCTCAATTGTTTTATGACGGAAAAATTCCGTCATATGTCCTTAAGAGGTTAAGTACAATACAGTGTATCTTGTTGCTTTTTATTCTCAGACGTTTGTATGACGTAGCAGTTTATCTAGTTTGAAGGAAAGGGAAGTAGCATTTTGCAGAAAGGGAATTAAATGAAACCTTTGCATATACTTGATACTTACTTGTGAACCAATACTTCTGCATAATCTAGTTGTGTTGGCTTTTTTGTGACATTGAATGCAGCAGAATACTTCTCATATGAAGTGTAAAGAGGAGTGCTGTTGGTGTGTCCCTGGCAATTCAAGTTGTAGATGTAACACTGTTTGTATTTATGTATTTATTTATCTGATCTTTGTGTGTGCTGTCAGACCAGATAAAGGCCAGTGTTACGCTGGTCTGCAGAACTCACCTAGACAGGCATTGAATGGTTAGCATGCATGTGCTTGTCAGTATCCTGCACAAGAATGTACTTGCTAATAAGCAGCTAAGTAATCTCTGAGATCAGTGTTAGGAGCTGATTTTTTTTTTTTTTAACCCATTTTATATTGACAATATTGTTACATTAATATTCTCCTATTGACTTATGTCCGCTTTAATAGTAAAAAAAAAAAAAAAAGGAAAGGGGGGAAAAAAAAACAACAACAAATCTTCAAAAAGTGAAATCCTATAAAGAAAATACAAAAAGGAAATGCAGTCTTTAATCTCACACCTCAGTAATTGTTTAAATTATTGGAATGTTAGAGGTTGTGATGTAATATTAATCATTTTGGTTTAAATTGTAGAATCCGGCCATTGCTGATATCTACACAGAACATGCTCAGCAAGTCATTGTTGCCAAGTACGCTCCCAGTGGATTCTACATTGCATCTGGAGGTAAACTGACAGCATTTTGCAATTAGTCATGTCCTTGGGCTAAAATGAACATATGTATTTACCTGAACATGTCTTTGCTTGTCTAACATATCCTCCACCCTTCAATTTTTTTTTATTTTTTTATATTCTTCAAGCTTATATTTCTCTCTTTTTAAAGGGGCACTAAACATCTTATTACATTTGTCTGCAGTCTTCCAGTAGACTAACAAGTCAGCAGAGTCTGAACGTTATTAGAACAGAAAAAACACCTTCTTTGCTGCAACTGTTTTTCAGTTGTCAAAACCCACCCACTACCTTATTTGGATGAGACTGTCTGGACTTGGAGATGACTGAGCTTGCCACTGCCTTTTGTGTTAACAAATTCTTTATTGTTTTGCATCAGAAAAGATAAGATACTAAACTGTAAATTAGGGAGTGATGTGGTAGAGTTAGGCTTGTGAAACCTGCCATGTCTTTCAGTTTTTTTTTTAAAAATCCACCAATATTTTAAGCCTTAAATTAAAAGGGGGTAAAAATAAAGAATATATTGCTGTTATTTTACTATGCTTAATTCATTTTTATTTCTATCTCAAAGTGTTTACTGTCCCTTTTTTTTAATTAACATTGAAAGTTTTGTTTATAAAATTGTGGATGTAGCCAAAAGTTGCTATTAGCAACCCAGTTATCAGATTTTGCAAGTGCTGGACTTGTGTGTGTGTGTATATGTGTGTGTATATATATATATATATATATATATATATATATATATATATATATATATATATATATATATATATATATATATATATATATATATATATATATATAATCTCCTTCAGTTATTGATTACTTCCTGTTTTTCAGAGAGCACAAAATACTGAAACACATTGGTGACTTTTTTTTTTTTTTTTCCAGATGTCTCTGGAAAACTGAGAATTTGGGACACAACACAGAAAGAACATCTTCTTAAATACGAGTATCAGCCGTTCGCAGGAAGAATTAAAGATATAGCGTGGACAGAAGATAGCAAGAGAATTGCTGTAGTTGGAGAAGGAAGAGAGGTGTAAGTAAACTTGATAGATAAACTCCTTTGTTTTCTTCTGCTGTTCTTAAAACTTATTACTTTTTTATAAGGATCATTTAATACAAAAATTGCCATGCTCTACACATCAGTTAATTGGCACGGTCAAGCATTTGCCGCTCTTGATTGGCTGACCTGCTGTGACCTGCTCCTGAGCGTAAATTTAACCCCATGTAAAAACATAAACACATACTTTTTCAATTCTAGGAGTCAGTCCATAGGTTTAGGAGCTAGAACATTTTGTATGTATATTTATATAAAAATGACACAATAGAAGAAGTTGGATTTGTATTTCACAGCTGTGAGGCCTTGAAAGGATCCAGCTTCTCCAAGCTAGGTTTTAGGTGTAGCTGGGGTATATATATAAAAATAATGTAGTCATTTATTTTTAGGTTTGGATCAGTCTTTCTGTGGGATTCTGGCTCGTCAGTGGGTGAAATCACAGGCCACAACAAAGTTATAAATACTGTGGACATCAAGCAAACAAGACCCTATCGCCTGGTCACTGGTAGCGATGACAACTGCTCTGCATTTTTTGAAGGACCTCCTTTTAAATTCAAGTTTACCATAAGCGTGAGTATCTTGTTGTTGTTTTGTTCTAAAGTTCCTTCTGTAGCTTGGTAACCTACTACACCCTAAACTAAGGTTTAAAACGTTTCTGTTTATTGGTTATTAACCCTTTGATGACAAGGTCAATTTGTCTACATCGGAACAACGTTCCGATGTAGACAAATTCAAATCCCGCCATTGCGAGATTTCAATGATGGCGTCAGGGGGACGTCCCTATGATGCTAGGGCCATTCGCTTCTGGACAGCCAAACTGCTATGACGTTCTATTCCATCCTAACGGCGCTAAAGCCCAGCACGATTAGGACGGAATAGAATGTCATAACAGCCTTTAAAGGTTAAGTCCTACTCTGTGTTTTTTTTTTTTTTTTTTTTATAAACTTATATATTTTGTTTATTTGAAGGTTGTTTTCACATATCATGGTAAAGCATTAGGCTAAAACAACCTGCTGTCTTTTTGAGAAGGAAGCTAGCTATGGCTTGAAAAGAATGTGGAAAATGCTGGACTTAAGCAAATGACAGGAAGAGATTATAAAGGCTATTTATTTAGAGAATGGATTTGCTGAATAATTTGCATAATGCAAAATAGTTTTATTTTAGGTGCTCGTTATCTCTTTATTTGTATTGAAGCTGAATGTGCTGATGAAATGAGTTTGTGGACAGACATATGAGTCCTGCTTAGAATGTTTGTTCTATAGAACTCTAGATCCTGTCAAATGTAAAACAGGATATTCCTCTAAAGGGACAGTAGACACATTTTAATCAAATGTTTAGTTATGTATAATGAAACAACTTTGCAATATATTGTCATTATCTATTTTACCTCATTGTAATGTAATTTATCTCTGAAAATTTAGTAGTTTCTAATTCTTATAACTTGAAATGCACCCTGCTGACTTCTCAAGGCTAACTCTGCTGCATGTATGTCCCTAACTGGCTTTATCAGATGACTGCAAAACAATGTACTTTATGATCGTAACTAGCATTGTTGTCTGTGGACTAAAGCTCAGATTGGCTCCTCCAAAGCAGACAAATGGTTGGTTGATTTTGGCTATTGAAAAAATAATTGTAGTAAAAAGGATGCTTGTTATAAAAATGCCAACACTTGGCTGATTGTTATTCTATAGGAAAAGAACATAAATGTCTTGTAATTTTAAAAATATTATAAGATATATGGATTTTGTTAATGGTTTTTTTTTTTTTAATTATAAATGTGGTGTTTGTGTGTGTTTTGCACTATTGCTGGCAAATAACTGTCTGCTCCAAGCTGCAATGGAAAAAGGACTTCAATGACCCTTCCACTTTATGTATCTCCTCAATTCATAGGAATGTTTAAACCATTATTTAAATTGTGGGTTTTATATACAAATTCTCTGATGAAGCACATGTGAGCATGCGCAAAACGCTTCAGATCTAGCACACCTGTTTTAGTGCTACCCATACATACATACATACATACATACATACATACATACATACATACATACGCAGTGCAGAATTATTAGGCAAATGAGTATTTTGACCACATCATCCTCTTTATGCATGTTGTCTTACTCCAAGCTGTATAGGCTCGAAAGCCTACTACCAATTAAGCATATTAGGTGATGTGCATCTCTGTAATGAGAAGGGGTGTGGTCTGACATCAACACCCTATATCATGTGTGCATAATTATTAGGCAACTTCCTTTCCTTTGGCAAAATGGGTCAAAAGAAGGACTTGACAGGCTCAGAAAAGTCAAAAATAGTGAGATATCTTGCAGAGGGATGCAGCACTCTTAAAATTGCAAAGCTTCTGAAGCGTGATCATCGAACAATCAAGCGTTTCATTCAAAATAGTCAACAGGGTCGAAAGAAGCGTGTGGAAAAACCAAGGCGCAAAATAACTGCCCATGAACTGAGAAAAGTCAAGCGTGCAGCTGCCGAGATGCCACTTGCCACCAGTTTGGCCATATTTCAGAGCTGCAACATCACTGGAGTGCCCAAAAGCACAAGGTGTGAAATACTCAGAGACATGGCCAAGGTAAGAAAGGCTGAAAGACGACCACCACTGAACAAGATACACAAGCTGAAACGTCAAGACTGGGCCAAGAAATATCTCAAGACTGATTTTTCTAAGGTTTTATGGACTGATGAAATGAGAGTGAGTCTTGATGGGCCAGATGGATGGGCCCGTGGCTGGATTGGTAAAGGGCAGAGAGCTCCAGTCCGACTCAGACGCCAGCAAGGTGGAGGTGGAGTACTGGTTTGGGCTTGTATCATCAAAGATGAGCTTGTGGGGCCTTTTCGGGTTGAGGATGGAGTCAAGCTCAACTCCCAGTCCTACTGCCAGTTTCTGGAAGACACCTTCTTCAAGCAGTGGTACAGGAAGAAGTCTGCATCCTTCAAGAAAAACATGATTTTCATGCAGGACAATGCTCCATCACACGCGTCCAAGTACTCCACAGCGTGGCTGGCAAGAAAGGGTATAAAAGAAGAAAATCTAATGACATGGCCTCCTTGTTCACCTGATCTGAACCCCATTGAGAACCTGTGGTCCATCATCAAATGTGAGATTTACAAGGAGGGAAAACAATACACCTCTCTGAACAGTGTCTGGGAGGCTGTGGTTGCTGCTGCACGCAATGTTGATGGTGAACAGATCAAAACACTGACAGAATCCATGGATGGCAGGCTTTTGAGTGTCCTTGCAAAGAAAGGTGTCTATATTGGTCACTGATTTGTTTTTGTTTTGTTTTTGAATGTCAGAAATGTATATTTGTGAATGTTGAGATGTTATATTGGTTTCACTGGTAAAAATAAATAATTGAAATGGGTATATATTTGTTTTTTGTTAAGTTGCCTAATAATTATGCACAGTAATAGTCACCTGCACACACAGATATCCCCCTAAAATAGCTATAACTAAAAACAAACTAAAAACTACTTCCAAAACTATTCAGCTTTGATATTAATGAGTTTTTTGGGTTCATTGAGAACATGGTTGTTCAATAATAAAATTAATCCTCAAAAATACAACTTGCCTAATAATTCTGCACTCCGTATATATATATATATATATATGTATGTGTGTATGTCCTTTCTTTTTCTCTCTCTTTTTCTCTCTCTTTTTTTCTCTCTCTTTTTTTCTCTCTCTTTTTTTCTCTCTCTCTTTTTCTCTCTCTTTTTTTCTCTCTCTCTTTTTCTCTCTCTCTTTTTCTCTCTCTCTTTTTCTCTCTCTCTTTTTCTCTCTCTCTTTTTCTCTCTCTCTTTTTCTCTCTCTCTTTTTCTCTCTCTCTTTTTCTCTCTCTCTTTTTCTCTCTCTTTTTCTCTCTCTTTTTCTCTCTCTCTTTTTTTCTCTCTCTCTTTTTTTCTCTCTCTCTTTTTTTCTCTCTCTTTTTTTCTCTCTCTTTTTTTCTCTCTCTCTTTTTTTCTCTCTCTCTTTTTTTCTCTCTCTCTTTTTTTCTCTCTCTCTTTTTTTCTCTCTCTCTTTTTTTCTCTCTCTTTTTCTCCCAATGGTGCATTGTACATGCTGGAGTAAAGTAAATTATTTACAAAGCTCATTTATCTTGGCATTTGAAAATAGCTGTTGTTGCCCGTTGAAACCACTACTAATACTAAAAATATAAATACTGCAACATTCTCTGTAGGAGAGCTTTATTAAACCAGCAGCAGCAGAAATCAGTATCTCATGGAGAGGGGTAAGAGTAATACCAACCCATTTAAAAGGGCTTCCCTACAGTTGCTTGTAATTTAACTCTTATCTGCTGCTTGCCTGAGTACACTGTCTTCTTAACACTTTTTGCATTTAATATGCATAATTGTAGCTTTTTTTTTTTTTATATGTATGACTGAAGATTTTGTTTTTAGTATAATGTCCCTTTAGTGCATCTTTTCCAGGTCCTTTTGAGATGCATAAAAAAAATTAGGACATGCAATTTTAATGTTATATTTGCAAGTTTTATATTAGAGACTTAAATCTGAGATATCCTTGTGCACAACATTATATAAGCCTGATTTTATAATATATTTTTATTAGCAGCTTCTAGTTAGAGCTAGGACATTGTAAGCTTTATTATTTATTTATAAAATATTTTACCAGGAAGGATACATTGATATTTCTCTCGTTTTCAAGTATGTCCTGGGGATTATAATAATATACTTGTATTAGTAGCTTCTAGTTAGAGATAACACTGTTTTGGGGATGTATGTACATTTGCTGTATGTGCACAGTGCATTTGAATATAGCACAAAAGAACAAAGGCTTCCAGGTGCACTATTTTTATTTATTTTAAAAAGGCATTTATTTCATATAATACATAGGGTCCAAATGTGTCTGAAACCTTGCAAGATATATCGTACCTCTTTAAAGTGACAGCTTTTGCTGTGCATTGAGTCTATGTACATATACCCATGCACCTGCATTCGAACACTGCTCAAACAGTGTACATTGAGTAAGCAATGAGTTAGTTTGCAGACAAATACGTAGCAACGCTGGCTTTATGAGAAGTTGTTTTTAACTTCATGCGCACAGGTCATATGTATATATGCTCTCTGGCACATTAAAAGCTCTCCCAGAAACTTTGACTAAAAACCATTTATTTAATACATTTTGAAAAGTTTCAAAATTTAAATGTATTCATGTACATTATAGATTTGAGTTTTATATTCTTTTTTTTAAATTAATGTAAAATTGTAACAATAAAATGATTTTCACACTTTGAGTTAAGTATGTTTAATCTGTGCACAGTCGCAGACCAGGAACGCCTCATGCCATATATTTGAGCCTGGGTACAGTCAGTGATTAGTGGATATAAATGAATGTTTCTCCTGACTGGCTCATCAGTCGGCAGTGACAATGATCTTGGGTGCTTAGCTTTACTAATTTAGCATCTTTGCATGAGGTAAAATAATTTGAAATGAGGCAATTGTTTAAGAATGTGCAGTAATAGAGCTTTTTAGTTTTACACGGCCCCTTTTATCTTCTCTTCTAAGCAGGCTATTGATGTTCCAAATTATTAGCAGTTACAGCCCTAAGAAGCCACTGCAAATTGTGTTTAACATTTTTATTTTTTTAATATTAATAATGAAAAGGCAGCTGTCAGTGTTTGTAACACATTAAAGTGACAAAACCAGGACTCATTAGAGAGGCTGAAATGTGCTCTGTCAGGCTGAATCAGACCATTTCCTTTCAGAAATACTCATGGTAGTGGTTGTCACCCTTTTGGCAATTGTCCAATTATTATAATTTTTTTTTCCTTTTGTTTTTCAGCTTTTGTATCACTGTTGTGTACGGCATATTTATAGCTGTCTTTCTAGTAATTATTTTACTTATTATATTTAAAAAAAAAAAACCGTGCATAATACTAAACACAAACTTCTGGTAGTAGCTTCCTATCAGTGTTTGCTAAAATAAGCCTGGACTTCGTTTCTAAGTTTGCTGTTGATGTCCTCGGGTTGCCCCTCTTTATGGTCTCCCTCACCACTGGTCCCCAGCACACCATGTGATTTATGTAGATCACTGGGTGTCTATGAGGAAACGCCGCAAATCATGTGTCCCACATCTAGACCGTGTGAGTTGGCAGCTCTGTGATTTAATATAAACAATCCAAATGATGACTCCTATTATTTCTTGGTTGCACAGGTGATCTAACCCACATAAGTGAAAAAGAAACATATACTGTCCTGAAAAAGTGAAAAGTAAATGTCTGTAGATGTCCTTTAGGCTAAGGGCATAACCATAAAACACAATACCACGTGCAGGAGTTCATCAGAGGGAAGTAGCTGGTGCCATGCGCAGAACAACTAATCGAATGAGATTAGTTGACAATTATTTTCTTAATAGATTATATTCATAATCTAAGTTTTTATATTGCTTAGTTGTTGCAGCTATTAATTGAGGATATCACTCAATAATTCCAGCTAATCCTAATAAATTAATTTCTTTAAATGTAACTTACTATATATGTTAATTTTTTTCCCATCCTTATAGTTAGAATTCTAATATACACACATGACAATAGAGGCAGTGTAATGTTTTCTATTATATAATTTTCTGCTATTCAAAGCACAAATTGATTGCAACATTTTACATAAAAGTAATTGATACATTAATTATTAAATACATTAATTATGATTACATTAATAGAAAATCTATGTCTGTCTCAGCTTATATAGTAGTATATGGATTCTGCTTTCTCTGTTGTAAGGTGACCCAGTTCTACAAACGGTGTAACTGATATGTATTGCAAGAGAAAGTAGAACAGGGACACTTGTAAATTAATAATTGCTTTTCCACTTGATGTTGCATGGTATATTTAATCACTGTAATATAAACCATTATTTATGCTAAATGAGATTTACACGTTGTTATTGGAATTGCAATAAATGTGTTTTCTATCCGTAAAGATGGAAAAATAAAGACAGCAAATGCGCACACAGATTTGTTTTCCTTAATATAATTTCATGACTAGTTTAGCGAGTCTGTTCTAGAAGACGATCCTGAAATGCGTCAAGCTGTCAGTACTGTGTACACAAATATTACTTGATCCAGAATAATATGTTCTGTTGTTACTTCATCTTCTTTATGTATTTTATCTTTAAACAGGACCACAGCCGATTTGTTAACTGTGTTAGATTTTCTCCTGATGGTAACAGATTTGCAACAGCCAGCGCAGATGGCGAGGTAAGAGATCTAAAATAAAATAAAAAAAATTGTTTACTTAAAATGTGTTCAGATCTTGGAATTCAGTATTGCAGATTTTTTTATTTTTTTATCAACTTCAGAAAGTAAACTTATTAGCATTGCTCTTTTATGCTGGCTCAAGTTACTATTAAACATACATTGTTGATTATTTTCATTCATACATAGAAGAGCTGCAGTTCAGAATGTGTTGTGCATTTTGTTTCTATTTTTAATGAAATATTATATGCATACTACAGTATTCAGACTACTGCCTAAAAAAACCCAGTAGTAATACAAGTTCTGGGAAAAAAAAACACACGCGCGCACACACAGAGTTAGAAAACCCCTTATCCAAACTGTTTGGCACCAGCATTTTTAAATACAGTACTTGCATTTTTAAATGGGACACTTGTGAGAGGGCGCGTTAACGTCATGTTATTTAGGCAATATTTTTAAATTTCATAACGCAGCTTATACATGTAACTAAAGGTAGTTTCTTCTATAAGGTACGACGAGTCCACTGATTCATCCTTTACTTGTGGGATATTATCCTCCTTCTAACAGGAAGTGACAAAGAGCACCGCAGCAGAGCTGTCTATATAGCTCCTCCCTTAGCTCCACCCCCCAGTCATTCTCTTTGCCTACTCTAAGTACTAGGAAGGGTAAAGTGAAAGAGGTGATAAAATGTTAGTTTTTATTTTCTTCAAGCAAGAGTTTTTTTATTTTAAATGGTACCGGTGTGTACTATTTTCCCTCAGGCAGCAGATGGATGAAGACTTCTGCCTGGAGGCTGATGATCTTAGCATTTGTCACTAAGATCCAGAGCAGTTCCCACAGAATGGCTGAGGAGTACAAGAAACTTCAGTGTGAGGAACCCTTTCATGCTATAAGCAGTGAGGTATGTTCAGTCTTTTTTTTTTTCTGGAGAGACTGTGGTATTTCAGAATTGGCTGACAGTATCCCCATGAGGGAGAGGGTAAGCAGTAATCCTAAAAGATATAGAGGGGTATTACTAAGCTTGCATAAGGGGCTAATAAAAAAAATGGTTGACACTGAGTTTGAATGTTTGTGAGCAAACGGTTTGTGAACTGGGAGTGCTGATAACATTTTTGGGAACTGAAAGAGTTTATTTCAATAACGTTTTTTTTGTGACTTTATTGAGGGTACACTTGGCTTCTGGTTTGGGTTTTAGAACCCACATGGCTAGTTTGGAACCGCTCTTGTGCGGTTCCTTTAGGCTGTAAAAACATCGAGTGAGATGGGCGGGGCCTATTTTCGCACCTCAGTTGCGCAGTTGTAATTGCAGATCAAGCAGCAAGCTCCAACTCTGGTGGGCCCTTGTGAAAGTGTTGGGCCAAATCGAAGCTTTAACTCCATTTTTCCAACCCCTGAGGGCAGGTAGGCGCCACAGCAGGGCTGTGGCGAGGTGCAGGGGGTGTTTTTGTCTGGCTTTAGGCCTATTAACGATCCGGTTTTGCACAGTAAAGGGTTAACGTTCCTTTCTTTGTGGGGCAATCTCAGCTGCATTATTTGTATATCGTATCAAAAAATTGAAAGGATTGGTGTATTTTAAGACAGTTTTGCAGAACGTGTATGCTTTTTTTCCTCTTAAAGGCTCAGTACCGTTTTTTTTAAGATTGTTATATTTTTTTCACTAAAAAGTGTTTTCAAGCTTGTTTGCGGTCATTACTAGCCTGTTCAACATGTCTGACATTGAGGAAAGCCAATGTTCAATGTGTTTAGAAGCCATTGTGGAACCCCCACTTAAAATGTGTCCCTCATGCACTGAAAGGGCAATAAATTACAAAGAACATATTTTAGCTACTAAAAGTATGTCGCAGGATGATTCTCAGTCAGAAGAGAATCAGGTTTTGCCATCTAATTCTCCCCAAGTGTCACAACCATTAACGCCCGCACAAGCGACGCCAAGTACTTCTAGTGCGTCTAATTCTTTCACCCTGCAAGATATGGCCGCAGTTATGTATACTACCCTCACAGAGGTTTTATCTAAGCTGCCTGGGTTGCAGGGGAAGCGCAGTAGGTCTGGTGTGAGAGTAAATGCTGAGCCCTCTGACGCTTTATTAGCCATATCCGATGTACCCTCACAATGTTCTCAGTTGGGGGTGAGGGCTTTGCTGTCTGAGGGAGAGATTTCTGATTCAGAAAAGATGTTCCCTCAGACAGACTCAGATATGACGGCTTTTAAATTTAAACTGGAACACCTCCGATTATTGCTCAGGGAGGTTTTAGCGACTCTGGATGATTGTGACCCTATTTTAGTTCCAGAGAAATTGTGTAAAATGGACAGATATCTAGAAGTTCCTGCCTACACTGATGTTTTTCCGGTCCCTAAGAGGATTTCGGACATTGTTACTAAGGAGTGGGATAGACCAGGTATTCCGTTTTCTCCCCCTCCTACTTTTAAGAAAATGTTTCCCATATCAGAAGCCATGTGGGACTCGTGGCAGACGGTCCATAAGGTGGAGGGAGCTATTTGTACCCTGGCTAAGCGGTCAACTATACCTATTGAGGACAGTTGTGCTTTCAAAGATCCTATGGATAAAAAATTATTTCTGCAACCTATAGCGTGCATTGTTCCTGTAACTACTGCAGCTGCTTTTTGGTTCGAGGCTCTGGAGGAGGCTCTTCAGGTTGAGACCCCATTGGATGATATCCTGGATAGAATTAGCGCTCTCAAGATAGCTAATTCTTTCATTACAGATGCTGCTTTTCAACTGGCTAAATTAGCGGCAAAGAATTCAGGTTTTGCCATTTTAGCGGGTAGAGCGTTATGGCTTAAGTCCTGGTCTGCTGATGTGTCATCAAAATCTAAGCTTTTAGCCATCCCTTTCAAAGGTAAGACCCTATTTGGGCCTGAACTGAAAGATCATTTCAGACATCACTGGAGGAAAAGGCCATGCCCTTCCTCAGGATAAGACAAATAAGATGAGGACCAAACAAAATAATTTTTGTTCCTTTCGAAACTTCAAAGGTGGTCCCTCTACCTCTTCCCCTGCTGCAAAGCAAGAGGGGAATTTTGCTCAATCCAAGTCGGTCTGGAGACCTAACCAGACTTGGAACAAAGGTAAACAGTCCAAGAAGCCCGCTGCTGCCACCAAGACAGCATTAAGGGGTAGCCCCCGATCCGGGACCGGATCTATTAGGGGGCAGACTTTCTCTCTTTGCTCAGGCTTGGGCAAGAGACGTTCAGGACTCCTGGGCGTTAGAAATCGTAACCCAGGGGTATCTTCTAGGTTTCAAGGATTCTCCTCCAAGGGGGAAGATTCCATCTTTCTCAATTGTCTGTAAACCAGACAAAAAGAGAGGCGTTCTTACGCTGTGTAGAAGACCTATATACCATGGGAGTGATCTGCCCAGTTCCGAAAACAGAACAGGGGCAGGGGTTTTACTCCAATCTGTTTGTGGTTCCCAAGAAAGAGGGAACCTTCAGACCAATTTTAGATCTCAAGATCCTAAACAAATTCTTCAGAGTCCCATCCTTCAAGATGGAGACCATTCTGACTATTTTACCAATGATCCAGGAGGGTCAATATATGACCACCGTGGACTTAAAGAATGCATATTTACACATCCCTATCCTCAAAGATCATCACCAGTTCCTCAGGTTCGCTTTCCTGGACAAGCATTACCAGTTTGTGGCTCTTCCCTTCGGGTTGGCCACAGCTCCCAGAATTTTCACAAAAGTGCTAGGGTCCCTTTTGGCGGTTCTCAGGCCGCGGGGCATAGCAGTGGCGCCTTATCTGGACGATATCTTAATTCAGGCGTCAACTTACCAACTAGCCAAATTTCACACAGACATTGTGTTGGCTTTTTTAAAGATCTCACGGGTGGAAAGTGAACGTAAAAAAGAGTTCACTTCTCCCTCTCACATGAGTTCCATTCCTGGGAACTCTGATAGATTCGGTGGACATGAAAAATTTTCTGACGGAGGTCAGGAAATCAAAGATTTTAACCACCTGCAGAGCTCTTCATTCCATTCCTCGACCGTCAGTGGCTCAGTGTATGGAGGTAATCGGACTAATGGTAGCGGCAATGGACATAGTTCCGTTTGCTCGCTTGCATCTCAGACCACTGCAACTATGCATGCTTAAACAGTGAAATGGGGATTATGCGGATTTATCTCCTCAGATAAATCTGGATCCAGAGACTCTCTTCTTTGGTGGTTGTCACAGGATCATCTGTCCCAGGGAATGTGTAGAATCAAGCCTGTGTTTAAACCTGTTGCTCCGCCATGGAGTTTGAATTTAGTTCTTAAAGTTCTTCAAGGGGTTCCGTTTGAACCTATGCATTCCATAGATATTAAGCTTCTATCTTGGAAAGTTCTGTTTTTAGTTGCTATCTCTTCGGCTCGAAGAGTTTCTGAACTATCTGCATTGCAATGCGACTCGCCTTATCTTGTTTTCCATGCTGATAAGGTGGTTTTGCGTACCAAACCTGGATTCCTTCCTAAGGTTGTTACTAATAAGAATATTAATCAGGAAATTGTTGTTCCTTCTCTGTGTCCTAATCCTTCCTCTAAGAAGGAGCATCTGTTGCACAACTTGGACGTGGTTCGTGCTTTGAAGTTTTACTTGCAAGCGACCAAAGATTTCTGTCAAACATCTTCTTTGTTTGTTGTCTATTCTGGAAAACGTAGAGGTCAAAAAGCTACGGCTACCTCTCTTTCTTTTTGGCTGGAAAGCATCATCCGTTTGGCATACGAGACTGCTGGACAGCAGCCTCCTGAAAGAATTACAGCTCACTCTACTAGAGCGGAGGCTTCCACATGGGCTTTTAAAAATGATGCTTCTGTTGAACAGGTTTGTAAGGCTGCGACTTGGTCTTCGCTTCATACCTTTTCCAAATTTGATACTTTTGCTTCTTCGGAGGCTATTTTTGGGAGAAAAGTTCTTCAAGCAGTGGTGCCTTCTGTTTAGCCATCTGTCTTGTTCATCCATGTCCTGAAGCTTTGGTATTGTATCCCACAAGTAAAGGATGAATCCGTGGACTCGTCGTACCTTATAGAAGAAAAGTAAATTTATGCTTACCTGATAAATTAATTTCTTCTATGGTACGACGAGTCCACGGCCCGCCCTGTCATTTTAAGACAGATTATATTTTTTGATTTTAAACTTCAGTCACCTCTGCACCTTTTTTAGTTTCTCCTTTTTCTTCCTGAACCTTCGGTCGAATGACTGGGGGGTGGAGCTAAGGGAGGAGCTATATAGACAGCTCTGCTGTGGTGCTCTTTGCCACTTCCTGTTAGCTGGAGGATAATATCCCACAAGTAAAGGATGAATCCGTGGACTCGTCGTACCATAGAAGAAATTAATTTATCAGGTAAGCATAAATTTACTTTTTTTTCCCCTCTATTGATCCTTTTAATGAATCCTTTTTTTTTTTTTGTGTTTCAAGTTTCAGCAAACTTATTGATGCCTATTTTTTTTATTTATTTACTCTTTGATGTAATAATCCTTTAATGTGTGACTATACAGATTTTACTATATGATGGGAAGACTGGAGAAAAAATTGGTTCTCTCGGAGGAGGCAAAGCCCATGATGGAGGAATTTATGCAGTAAGTACATTTTTATTTTTATTTTCTTTTAAACTTTGAATCTGATAAAAGGTGTAAGGGATTTAAATTATGCAATAGCACTTAGTTATATGGCGTGTTTTGGTCTTTGGTGCTGCACTGTGTGGGTCACCGTACACCAGGACAAATTGTCACATGTATTTGGAAGCAACTTTTTTTGGAGGGTTAAATTTATGATGCTGCATTTGTAACTTTTTGGGCTATGCAGAGCAGGTTTACATAAGTAAGGCTGCTGCCACATGTTTAAGAAACAGAAACTGCATCCACTTCCTCTCTGCCACTTCAGAGGTGAGATCAATTCCCCAGATACCCGCTTGTTTCGGGGTGATTGACATGCCCTACTATAGCGCAAATGGCTGCGCAGAAGCTGGGTGCGGAATTGCACATGAAACCTCTTGTGCAGGGCATGTCGGTCACATTGACCAAGCAAGTGCCCAGGTGATTGGTCTCACCACTTCTGTGGTGCCGGATAGGCAAAAGAAGGTGCTTCTTAAATTTGCAGTTGCCATCTTGCTTCTTAAAGCCTGCTCTACAAACCATGCTCATTAATTGAGTCCTGTATATGTGAATGAGTGTTTTTTGCACATGTTAAAATATTTTACGTGAGAAAATTTAAAGAGGACATGAAGGAAAACTGTTATGGTTCAGATAGAGCAGGTAGTTTTAAGAGGCTTTTACATATACTTCTGTTATCACTTTATTTTCTTGGTGTCCTTTGCTGAAAAACATTCTTAGACAGGCTTTGGAGCAGGAATGCACTACTGGGAGCTAGCAGGTGATTGGGGGCTACACACATATATGCCTCTTGTTATTGGCTCTCCCAGTGTGTTCAGCTAGGTCCTAGAAGTGCATTGCTGCAATAGCTAGCTTTAACTATGTGTTTTAATCCCTTTGCACATTGGAAATGTTTTCTTTTTTGCACTTTTATGTCTCTTTAAAGGGACATTGTACTCTAAAATGATCTATTAAAACAACAAAGCGCTGGTTAAAAAATAGGGAATATCTACTTTTAAAACCTGCTAGCCAGTATCTGTCTGTCTCTAAATGTAGTGCCTTTAATTAAAATAATTTAATTATAATTAATTATAGGTGAGGATACACTGTACAGTTTTAAAATTCCACAATTTAATAATCCAACATATTACTATATGCATACAAACTCAGTTTAATTAAAAACAAATATAATTGGTTAAAATTAATCAAACTATAGGTTAAACATGAAAATACACACAAATTTTCCTAGTACATATAATAAAGAGTTCATCCTTTAAAAAGTTTGTTTTTGGTAAAATTCCTCTAAAGGTTCATTTGATGAAGTTGATGAAATTATTGAAAAGATTCTTTAGCGGTGATGAATTTCTAAAAAGACCAGGGAGACAGAATGGTCTCGTTACAGGCGGTATTGGCGTTTTAAATAAGGTGTATACAAGTACTTATACCAGACGCTTTTGCTGTCAGCGCCTCACAGTCCTTGCAACCTTGGCAGTCCTGTAGCAATGGGCTGGAGAATATTTTCATCCATTAGTTGTATTGTAGGAGAAACTGTGTAAAGAAAATAGCATTGTTTAGTCTCCCAGTACGAGGGATAGATTTTGTATTTGAAATAGATGGAATATGCTTATTCAGCCACCCCCAGCCATAATAAGCATGTCAATACTGAACATAAATAACATAATGGGCTCAGCATGTCCTGTTGTTGGGTTTAAATGAGCAAAAGCAGTTATTTGTAATATAAAAATAATCATTAAGGAACAATTTCCCTTACATTTAATAATCTGCAATGGGTATAAGTCATTAGGAATACAATAAACGGAAACAAATTTTATAGTATAGTGTCCCTTTAAGCTATAGCTGGGTGCTAAGCTGATTTGAGAGTTTTTTTTTTTTTTTGTTTGTTTTTTTTTTAATTTTTTTTAAATATATATATATATTTTTTTTAACTTTTTTTTTTTTTTTTTTTTTCCTTCTTGTGGAAAGGTTAGGCGGTTACCTTTCTAACGGTGGGTCTTGGGGGTCTGTAGCTGCTTAGATGCCTGAGATACAGGCTTCTAAGCAGCATGCCCCCTTTCCCTGTACTTGCCATTGTGATGTTTAAATAAAGTTGCACGGTGACGTCATTACGCAAGATGTCATCGTGCAAAACGTAAAGCCCCGGCGATGCCTGTCACTATACAGGCCCAATCGCCAGGGTAGGAGCGGGTGGGAGCCCCCAGATCTCCCTCAAGGTGGGAGAGTGCTAGCGACGGCTCTGAGCCGTCGTTAGCACTTAAGAGGTTAAGTTAAATTTTTAGAGAAAGAAACAGGAAGTTCATGCTTGTGTACAGTTGATACTTTGGTAGCTATTGCTCATTGGTTTATTCTACACAGGGAGGTTCTGTTTCATAAAAACAATGTACTGTAATATGTTTTTAAATATTCTTCTAGCTGGACCACAAACCTTTTGAGTACAGTGTCTCTTAAAAGGGATTCAGACAGAGCATTGCATTTTTAAAGTTTCTGATTTTCTTCATAAATGGAAAGAGTCCACAGCTGCATTCATTACTTTTGGGAATTTAGAACCTGGCCACCAGGAGGAGGCAAAGACACCCCAGCCAAAGGCTTAAATACTCCTCCCACTTTCCTCGTCCCCCAGTCATTATTTGCCTTTTGTCCCAGGAGATTGGCACAGAATTGTCAGAAGTTTTCAATAGTCTCTTATGGAGGGTAGTACTCTTCGGCATGGGACTGGAGTTTTTAAGTAGCCCTGTCAGCCTCTCAGTGAGAGCATGGGTGAAAATTGGAGTCCTAAGATGCAGGGATAGTCTTTCTGCAAAACCATCCCAACTCATATTAACAGCTTCACAAGCAATTGGCGTTGACGAGTTTTGCTGCCTGCTTTTTTTTCTCTCAAGTCCATGGCAGAGGCGACACTATCTGTCACACTTAAAGGGCCATGTTCCTATTCCACGGCGTAGATTCCGGTAAGATTGTTTCATTTTAGTTTCATGGATGTATTTTAATTTCAACTGTTTATCTGAGAGGAGCTACAACCTTTCGGGGATAACTTTAACATAGGGTCTCAGTGACAGTGAGGCTCCTTTTTGTATCTAGGAATCAAGGGTTAATATTTCCTGAGGGGGATTATTGAACAGGGGGGTTTATAATCGTGTTTAAGTGATTCTGTCTGCTACTGTGTAGTGTTGCTTCGGCTCATGGCTATTTTGGAACATAATGGCCTATGTCTAGTGATGCAGTCTTTTCGGTCGGGTGCTCTTTTGCATGGACTGCACGGTTTAACTTGTGACCCCATTTCCGTTTTCCTGACCGCGTAGCGACGAAGAAATCCTGGTCCGCTGCTGTCTGGTTCTCTGGAGGCAGCAGTGTCCCAGTTATGGAGGATTCTTGGAGACCGACGTCTCTGATTCAGACTCTACTTCTTGTGAAGAATATGAAATGGCCCGGGTGATACATGCCCATCCGTTTATGTTCCGAATGCCGATTTAGAGTGCTCTGTTCCTCGGGATCGGGGAATCGGGTGCCCACTGAGCCATCACCCCAGGGGGTTCTATTTCTCACAAGACGAGTTCCCTACCTTCAACTCTTACTACGCAAGCGGGTAACCCAGTCGCTGCTTATCCTTTCTAGGGAGTGTGGCCTGTTCCCACCTGAAGTTACGACACGGTTCCGCATGGCCATATCCTTGGCGCTGGCGCATCTGCACCTCCCGGGAGTGTGCTTACGATATTGTCCGTGTTTCGTTAACCGGGGCTCGTCAGGCGTGGGATCGCCTTGTCCAGTTCAGCCTTCCGGGGGAGCGACTGCCCCTGAGGCCTGAGTGGGTCAACCTTCGGGCCGGTGTTTCCTTTTGTCCCGGCGGAGGTATGTTGCGCCTTTCATTATAGACTGGTGTTCCTACTAAGGCACGTTTTTGGCGTTGCTGGAGGATCCTACTCTTAATGGGTCTGGGGATTCTCAGTCTTACTCTTCGACTGGCTTGCATACATAGACATAAGTGGATCAAGTAATCTTCTTATAGTCTTTGTTATTTGTGTATCCTTTTCCAATTCTGAGCTTGGAAGTCTCGGACCCTTGTTGGGATGGTCTTGCGGGTCTGTCCGTTCTTCCTGGGCGATAACCTACGGGTTGCCTTACCTTTTTTATTTTCATCCGGTGAGGATGATTTTTATTTGATTTAAAGCTCATGTTGTGGTGTGATGTTTCCTTCGGGAACTTTCCTCTCTGGAATTGATACTCATGATTTTGTGGTCGCTCTGTTTACAAAAGTCTGACTGTTCTTGATCCCTTCATCATCGGGGGAGACTCTGTGGCCTTGACAGTGCTGGGGCCTATGGTTTCAGGCTGGTCCTGACTGGGTACAAATCCTTCTGTCTTTGAGGCCTAGTTCAGACACGTGGCACCTTTTTATGTCCGGTGAGGGCGCCTAGTGATCACAATATGATTTGCTAGCTGGAAACTAGTTAAGCATACTAATGCACTGTGGATACTCTGCACTGTAGCAAACCGAGGGTTGCAAGTTCGATCCCTGGCGAGCTCTACTCAGCCTTTCCTCCTTTTGAGGTTGATGAAATGACCAGCGCTTTTAAATCCCTTTAAGGGGGATTAGCCATGCTTTACATCTACAATCATGTTTTCTCCGTGCCTTTTCTTCTTTGTGGAAGAATACGGTAGTTTGTTCCCTTTCTTTAGTAAGGGGTGTGTTGTTTGGAGACCGACTGCTGGGCGACGGTGTCTCTTGGATGCTGTTGATTCAGTCAAGTCTAGTTCCTGCGGTCTCTAGCAAAGCTGTGGACTCTCTGCGGGTCAGTGTCCTTGGGCCTTTTCCTTTTTTCGAAGTTGTTCTCGGCTTCGGACGAAGCGGGATTTTGTTAGGTAGGGGTTTTCAGGCCTGGTGGCCTCTTATACCCTCCTGTTTTTGCATTCAGTGTCCTCTATAGCTTGGGTATTGTTTTCCCAAAAGTAATAAATGCAGCTGTGGACTCTTTCCATTTATGAAGAAAAGGTTAAATTATGCTTACCTGATCATTTTCTTTTCTTCAGATGGAAAGAGTCCACAGCTCCCCACCCATATTTTTTCTTTGGGGCGTCAGTTATTTTTGTTCTTCTGGCACCTTTTTGCCCTGATATTTCTTCTACTGTTCCTTGTTCCTTCTGCAGAATGACTGGGGGATGAGGGAAGTGGGGGAGGTATTTAAGCCTTTGGCTGGGGTGTATTTGCCTCCTCCTGGTGGCCAGGTTCTAAATTCCCAAAAGTAATGAATGCAGCTGTGGACTCTTTCCATCTGAAGAAAAGAAAATTATCAGGTAAGCATAATTTAAGTTTTTCTTCCCATGGAATTCTTTGTTGAAGAGATACCTAGGTAGATGTCTGTAGCACTGCAGGAAAACTGCTGCCATATAGTGCCCCAGACATGTGCACTTGGATACCAAGAGAAGAAAACAAAATTCATAATGGAAGTCAATTAAAAAGTTTAAAACTGTTTGCTCTATCGGAATCATGAAATAAAAAAAAATGTGTTTCATGTCCATTTAAAGTACAAAGTACCCATAACCAGATAGAACTCAGTTGTATTTAGTTTATTTGGGTGTTATAATTAAAAGTCTGTATCTTTTTTCCCCAGGCGGAGAGTAAAATGAGCTTTACAATGTGTTGACTACTGTTCACTTTAGTACGTGTTGGCAATGAATAGGTTTTGTTTTCTTACAGATTAGCTGGAGTCCTGACAGTACTCAGCTGCTGTCTGCATCTGGCGACAAAACTACAAAGATCTGGGACGTTGCCGCTAACTCAGCAGTGACCACGTTTAAGCTCGGGTCAGATGTGCTTGATCAGCAGCTGGGCTGTTTATGGCAGAACAATTACTTGTTGAGTATTTCTCTCTCCGGTTACATCAACTATTTGGACAAGAACAACCCAAACAAACCACTGCGTGTCATCAAGGTAGAGCCGGGGATATTTTGTTGGGACAGGATATTTGTTTGGGGGGAAAAAAAATCAAATTTTCATTTTTAAAGCTTTCCTGTTAAAAGTGCTTGTTTCTCTGCCATAATGAAATATGGTCCCATGAAATAGATTAAATACAAATACATTTGTTTAGAAAATGCCAATTTAAGAGTTACGATTGTTTTAAATAGCTAATAATTTCTGAACTTTGTCTGGTAATTGTCAATTTTTTTTTTTTGTAGTGATCATATTCTTAAAATGCTTCTATTGTTAATTTAAAAATGATGCGTTTTCCCAATTCTGAGAATTGGAAGTGCAGGCTGCAGATTTCACAAGCCTAACCCTGCTGCATACCTGTCCCTAATTGGTCTCTGCACTGATGAGAATAGATGAGAAGCTGCAAAAGCAATGGGACATTTACTAACGCAATGGTAGCTTTGTCCAAATTGGTGGGTGTAGTTTGGCTGTAGTAAAACTGTTGAAACAAACAAGGTGTTAATGCATTTCCAATATTTTTACTCACCTAGTAAGTTAATTTATTGTAAGAGTGCAGGAAAATATTTAAAGTGACAGCAACCACCTTGCAATTAGAAGAAATTTCTGTTGTATTGCTAAAGAATAACATATCAGCCAAGTGTTAACATTTTGAAAACAAATTAACATCCTTTTTACTGTAGTTTCAATAGCTAAACTCCACCCGCCATTTGCATTATTTGGAGAAGCCAATCTGGGCTCTAGCCCACAGACAAAAAAGGCTAGTCACTGACATAATAATATAAAGTACATTGCTTTTCAGTTAAAGGCAATTGAGGAAAAATATTTATGTAGCAGGATTAGCCTAGAGAGATCAGCAATTTCTGAGAATTAGAAAATCCTTAATTTTCAGAGCTAATTTTCATGAAAAAGGTGCAAAATAAACCATGAACATATATTTCAAATTTGCTTCATTATGCATAACTAAACATTTTCTGTAAAAAAAAAAAAAAAATCATTTATTGTCCCTTTTTAACTCGCTTAGTTGAAGTCTTTTATAGTCTAAAAAAATACAAACTGCTTAGTTTTGTCTATTTAGTAAGTAAAGTTTGAGTGTTGTAGCATATTAACCCTTTATTTTATGCATTGCAGGGACACAACAAGTCTATTCAGTGTATGACTGTTCATAAAAAAGATGGTCGACCTACCATTTTTACTGGTAGCCATGATGGACACATCAATATCCTTTTTTAAAAAAAAAAAAATGTATTCTGTTACCTCACGTGTTATCCTAAGTTTCTTTGTTTATACAATTGGGTAGATTTATGAAACCCCGGGCAGACATGATTCGCTGTAGCGAATCATGCCCGCCCTGCATCACTAAATGCCGACAGCATACGCTGTCGGCATTTAACATTGCACAAGCATTTCTGGGGAAATGCTTGTGCAATGCCGCCCCCTGCACATTCGCCAGCAGGGAGGGGGTGTCAATCATCCATATTGTATCTGATCAGGATAATTGCAGTCCGCCACCTCTGAGGTGGTGGATGAGATAAGGGGCAGCAGTGTTACGACCGCTGCTTCTTAAAGGGACAGTCAACACCAAAACTTTGTTGTTTTAAAAGATAGATAATCCCTTAATTAACCATTCTCCAGTTTTGCATAACCATCACAGTTATAGTAATATACTTTTTACCGCTGTCATTACCTTGTATCTAAGCATCTACAGACTGCCCCCTTATTTCAGTTTTTTTGACAGACTTGCATTTTAGCCAATCAGTGCTCACTCCGTCCTCGGTAAATTCACATGCATGAGCTCAATGTTATCTATATGAAACACATGAACTAACAGCCTTTAGTGGTGAAAAACTGTCAAAATGCAATTTGATTAGAGGCGGCCTTCAAGGTCTAAGAAATTAGTGTATGAACCTCCTAGGTTTAGCTTCCAACTAAGAATACCAAAAGAACAAAGCAAATAAAAGTAAATTGGAAAGTTGTTTAAAATTACATGCCCTGTTTAAATCATGAAAGTTTTTTTTTTTTTTTTTTGGACTTGACTGTCCCTTTAACTTAGGTTTCCAGTGAGCCGGAAACATCGGGCGGAGCAAGTAGCGTACGCTGCTTGATAAATCTCTCCCTTTTTTGTTTTGCTTTTTAATTTAAAGGGATATAATACTTGCAGAATAACTGTAAAAAAACTGACAAGAAAATATCACCTGAACATTTCTATGTAAAAAAAGGAAGATATGTTACCAAAAAAAATTTCAGCTCACAATACTAAGTGCTCAGTGCAGTTTATTCCTTCAGCTGCAGGTTGAGAAAAAAAAAAACATAACCAATCAGCAGTGCTGAGATCATGCTTTGCTTTGTCATCTCATGAGATTTCACTGAAATCTTGCACGACTTTATAGTAAACTTTCTTAAACTGAGAAGAGAAATAACATAACTGTACCTCGCATGCCAGGTGCACACAAAGCCCCGGGACTAGCATCCTGATTGGCTGCTTTACAATATGTGTCTACTGAGGAAATTTTGAGGTAAAATATCTTCTTTTTATACATAGAGATGTTAATGTGATATTTTTTCTAGTCAGCTTTTACAGATATGCTGCATCATTTTCAAGTGCTTCAACATTTAAGTATAATGTACCTTTAAATTTCACTTTGTTTTTTCCTCTGATATTCAGAATATGCATATTAATAGAAAGTGATTAAGCCTCATTTGTCTTTCGTTATATAATCTGTTTGACTCACTCAGTCATACACTAAGCTGTTTGTTGATGTCTCATAACAGAGCAGAAATATTTTCTAGCTTTCCATATTATTTTTTCCAATTTAGGAATGTTCAACTCCGGCAGTCCCTTAGAAACATTGTGCAAGATCTTGCTTATCTCTCTGACTGGCTTAACTTTAAATGTTACCATTATGCAGTGCTAAATAATATTAACATTATTCATCATTTGAGTATTTTTACATTAGAGAAACAACAAATACATTTGTAGAAATAAAGTGGGGCCAGCATATGATTTGACAGTAATAAATTTGCTGCTAAAATGTAAATTATTGAAACCTTAAGTATGGCGTGCATGATGTACTTATTTCGTTTCTATGTAATGTGGGGGTTATTTTTTCTTTTTTAATAAAAAAAAAAATATTTTTACTGGGGTGATACAGGACATTGCTAAAAGAATGCAGAGTAATTAAAGGTTGGTTAAAAGGTTTACAAAATGCCCAACAAACCGAGGACCCAGGTTGCCACTGACTCCTAGAATTTTACCCCGGGTTCCTAAAGTTTTGGGTTCTCCATATATCTGTATGCAAATAACAGTCTGGCACCTTCATATTGTTACTGGTTCCTACATTTTTAACAGATTTGTCAACCCCCTGTTTTTTTTAAAAAAAAGTCTTTGTCATGTAGTTATAAGAAAACATTATTTTAGCAGGAAAAAAAAAAATATTTTACCCCTTTTGCCAACATAAAGTTTATGCATTTAGGTCTAATATGTTACATTTAACGTAAGACATTTCATAAAATAACATTTTCACTGTCTTAAGTTATCAGTAAAGTGTTACGGAGTGTGAAGTTATGGTTAGTACGCTTGTATATAACTGGGCATTCTGAAATAACTGTTTCACATGGTCAACAAATTACAAAGTTTCAAACTGAGTGTTTTTTTTGTAGTTTATGTTTGAGTGTAACAGACCTTCTAAAAAGATGGGAAAACATTTTATTGCTTTAATGACAAACTAGTGTTTTAGGTTATAGAAACGCCCAATCTTTATCCTAGGTGTGTTTTTTACATATTAAGTTTAGCACAGGACACTCAGATACCCACATGCCTTTTCATCTTATGTCCAGGAATGTCACCATCAGTGATCACCCTATATTAACCTTTCTCTGTCTACTTGAATATTATTGATGCATTTAAGTATTTGTGAAAGTTTAGAACCTGTTGTGTTGGCTATGAATGCCCCATTCTTCTTCAGTTCCGTTTGGTAATCCATTTTCCAAGTTTTTATTTAAACAAATAGTTTCCTTAATTGTTGAATATACATTATTGGGATGCTGAGACTGGAGAAAATGACACTTTCAATGGGAAGGGACATTCAAACCAGGTGTCTAGCATGGCCATAGATGACTCCAACCTACTAGTCACGTGCAGCATGGATGACACTGTGCGCTACACCAGTTGTATCAGCAAAGATTACAAGTAAGTTCTGATCTTTAATCTGGTTTGTTGATCAGTTTATTTTGCAAGAAATGTAACTTTCGTATTATGCACACTTTTTTTTTTTTTTTTTTTTTTTTTCTTTTTTTTTAACATTTATTTGTATTATTACTAATTTGAGTTCATGTACGTAAGTGGAGCTGCTTTTTAATACAGCCCCTCCCCTCATAAAAAAGAACCGCACGTCATCTTGTAGGCACCATTTGTGTCCCATCTTGTTTAGGAGTTGCCTGTTTAGTTCCTTTAACTTTTTTTGTTTAATGTCAAAGGACCATTTTAATGTTATAATCATACACTATAATTGCATAATCAGCAAGTGCACAATAAAAAGACAGTGTAATAGCTCTGAATTTTAAATGAGCAGATTTTTTTTTTTTTTCCTGACCAATTTCAAAATTTTACTTCATTGTATCATGTGACAGCCTCAGCCAATCATAGACTCGTATACTTATACACTGACCTGCACAAGCTGAATAGTAGCTGGTGCCACAGAAAGTGTGCAAATAAAAAGGCTGCACAATTTGATAATGGATGTAAATTAGAAAGTCTCTTAAAAATGCATGCTCTATCTGAAACATGGAAGTTTAATATTTTAAATGTATTAATTTTTAGTTGTGATGCTGGTTTGAATTTGGATTAACGGGGTTCCCTTAAAAGATTTTTGCTCTGAATCTCTTTTCTCCACACCCACTGATCTGTTTCAACTTACAGTGATCTTATTAGAGGTTTGAAGTCTTATTATAAATTTAGCAATTTACACTGTAATTTAAAAAAATATATATTTATGGGAAAGTGTGTTCTAAGAATTCATTTGATTGCCAAAAATGCATTTGCTTTTATATTTGTAACCATGCATTTCATTTAGTCCTCAGGATGCTGTAAAGTTGGACGTTCAACCTAAGAGTGTTGCGGTTGGCTCTGGATATACTGTAACAGTATGCTTTGGACAGGTAATAATGTCTCAAATGTATGAACATTTTAAAGTTATTTATTTAATTGTCATAATAGTCGAAAAATTACATTCTCAAATCGGTTAGAGCATGTCATTTTATGACTATCGACTCTGCTCTACTGTGTGTTTACCCCCCGCAAAGAGGTTTAACACACACAAGTGCGGCTGTGGACCCGCAGGACACTTCTGGTCCTGAGCGTAACCCGCCACTGATCCTATCAGAAGCGATAGTCACACAATTGGATCAGCTGCGGGTTTTGCTCTGGACCAGCAGTGTCCTTCTGGTACCAAGCTGTACTTCCACTGTCTGTAAAAACCCATTTACAGGGGTTAAACACAAAGTAGAGCAGGCTCGATGGTCATAAAATTACATGCTCTAACGCAGGGTTCTTCAAACCATGGATCGAGACCCATTACTGGGTCGAGACTTGTGTGTGGTGTGTTTTATGAGAGCATGTGTGTGGTGTGTTTTTATATGAGAGCATGTGTGTGGTGTGTTTTTATATGAGAGCATGTGTGTGGTGTGTTTTTATATGAGAGCATGTGTGTGGTGTGTTTTTATATGAGAGCGTGTGTGTGGTGTGTTTTATATGAGAGCGTGTGTGTGGTGTGTTTTATATGAGAGCGTGTGTGTGGTGTGTTTTATATGAGAGCGTGTGTGTGGTGTGTTTTATATGAGAGCGTGTGTGTGGTGTGTTTTATATGAGAGCGTGTGTGTGGTGTGTTTTATATGAGAGCGTGTGTGTGGTGTGTTTTATATGAGAGCGTGTGTAATTGTGTGTATGTGCTATCTGTATGTTGTAATTGTGTGTGTGCTATGCGTGTGTGTGCTATCTGTGTGTGTTGTGTGGGTGTTTTATTAGAGAGTATGTGGGTGTGTGCTATCATTTTTTACAACACTTTCAAGTTTGACTACAATCAGGAATAAAGTGTGCACACATTTTAGTCACTTTGCCAAAAGTCTTGTTTTATATTACTTCAGAAATTTTAAGGAAAAAAGTATAAAAATAGGGTTGCAAAGGTATTTAGGTATCATGGCACTGGGTCTTGGGGAAGGGGGGGAGGGGAGGGAAAGCTTGAAGAACCCGGATTAGAACATGTAACTTTTTATTTTATTTTTTTTATCTTTAAACTTTGACCATAGAGCTACAACACAACAAATGTTCATGTTTTGCATATTTTTACCTTACCCTCTATACTGTATATAAATATAGCTGAGCTTCATTTGTACTACAGAATGAATACCGGATGAAGGGACCTCAGTGCCCTGAAAGCTTGCAGTTGTATTCCCATTAGTTGCCATAAAATGTATCGCATGTGCATCACTTTTCTTATATTTCTTTCATGTAATTAGCAAGAGTCCATGAGCTAGTGACGTATGGGATATACATTCCTACCAGGAGGGGCAAAGTTTCCCAAACCTCAAAATGCCTATAAATACACCCTTCACCACACCCACAAATCAGTTTTACAAACTTTGCCTCCTATGGAGGTGGTGAAGTAAGTTTGTGCTAGATTCTACGTTGATATGCGCTCCGCAGCAGGTTGGAGCCCGGTTTTCCTCTCAGCGTGCAGTGAATGTCAGAGGGATGTGAGGAGAGTATTGCCTATTTGAATGCAATGATCTCCTTCTACGGGGTCTATTTCATAGGTTCTCTGTTATCGGTCGTAGAGATTCATCTCTTACCGCCCTTTTCAGATCGACGATATACATATATATATATATATATATATATATATATATATATATATATATATATATATATATATATATATATATATATATATATATATATATATATACCATTACCTCTGCTGATTTTCGTTTCAGTACTGGTTTGGCTTTCTACAACATGTAGACAAGTGTCCTGGGGTAAGTAAATCTTATTTTCTGTGACACTCTAAGCTATGGTTGGGCACTTTATTTATAAAGTTCTAAATATATGTATTCAAACATTTATTTGCCTTGACTCAGGATGTTCAACATTTCTTATTTTCAGACAGTCAGTTTCATATTTGGGATAATGCATTTGAATCAATCATTTTTTCTTACCTTAAAAAATTTGACTTTTTCCCTGTGGGCTGTTAGGCTCGCGGGGGCTGAAAATGCTTCATTTCTCCTGTTAAGTGTGGTCAGTCCACGGGTCATCATTACTTCTGGGATATTAACTCCTCCCCAACAGGAAGTGCAAGAGGATCACCCAGCAGAGCTGCTATATAGCTCCTCCCCTCTACGTCACACCCAGTCATTCTCTTGCACCCAACTAATAGATAGGATGTGTGAGAGGACTGTGGTGATTATACTTTTATACCTTCAATCAAAAGTTTGTTATTTTAAAACAGCACCGGAGTGTGTTGTTCCTTCTCAGGTAGAATTTGAAGAAGAATCTACCTGAGTTTTTTGTATGATTTTAACCGGCGTAGTTAAGATCATCTTGCTGTTCTTAGCCATCTGAGGAGTGAGGTAAACTTCAGATCAGGGGACAGCGGGCAGGTTAACCTGCAAAGAGGTATGTAGCAGCATATTATTTTCTGAGAATGGAATTGACTAGAGAAAATACTGCCATACCGATATAATGTAAGCTCAGCCTTAAATGCAGTAGTAGCAACTGGTATCAGGCTGTCATGTATGTATATTTACACTTCAGTATTCTGGGGAATGGCACTTCACTGGGATAATACTGTATGCATAAGACTTTAGCCTAACTTGCAGTGGGAACGACTAGCAACAGGCTTTCTAATGACATTCATTTATTGATGTTAAACGTTTTTGCTGGCATGTTAAATCGTTTAATTATCTGAGGTACTGGGTGAAAAATTGTTTGGGCACTGTTTTTTTTTCCACTTGGCGGTTGTTTTATTTAATTTAAGACAGTTTACTGATCTCCCTCACTGTTGTGTGTGTGAGGGGGAGGGGCCTATTTTGGCGCTTTTGCTACGCATCAGAAAATTCAGTCACAAGTCTGTTTTCTTCCCTGCATGATCCGGTTCGTCTCTACAGAGCTCAGGGGTCTTCAAAAGTTAGTTTGAGGGAGGTAATCACTCACAGCAGACCTGTGAGATTGTGCTTTGACTGTGATAAAAAAACGTTTATATTCTGTACATTTTTTCTGTTATTCAAGGGTTAGTTATCCATTGCTAATGGGGGCAATCCTTTGCTAAAATTGTGTTTTACCGGAAAGAATTTGATGTTATAGTTTCTCCGGTTTATTATTACTCAACTGTCATAACTTTTTTTCTGTGCTTCTTAAAGGCACAGTACGTTTTTCATATTATTTGTAAATTGCTTTGAAAAGCATTTCCAAGTTGCTAGTTTAATTGCTAGTGTGTTAAACATGTCTGACTCAGAGGAATATCTCTGTGCTATATGTGCTAAAGCCAAAGTGGAGCCCAATAGAAATTTGTGTACTAATTGCATTGATGCTACTTTAAATAAAAGTCAATCTGTACAAATTGAACATCATTCACCAAACAACGAGGGGAGAGTTATGCCGACTACCTCGCCTCACGTGTCAGTACCTGCATCTCCCGCTCGGGAGGTGCGTGATATTGTAGCGCCGAGTACATCAGGGCGGCCATTACAAATCACATTACAGGATATGGCTAATGTTATGACTGAAGTTTTGTCTAAATTACCAGAACTTAGAGGTAAGCGTGATCACTCTGGGGTGAGAACAGAGTGCGCTGTTAATAATAGGGCCATGTCTGATACTGCGTCACAGTATGCAGAACAGGAGGACGGAGAGCTTCAATCTGCAGGTGACGGTTCTGATCCCAATAGAATGGATTCAGACATTTCTAATTTTAAGTTTAAACTCGAAAACCTCCGTGTACTGTTATGGGAGGTATTAGCAGCTCTGAATGATTGTAACACCGTTGCAATCCCAGAGAAATTATGTAGGCTGGATAGATACTATGCGGTACCGGCGAGTACTGACGTATTTCCTATACCTAAGAGGCTTACAGAGATAATTACTAAGGAGTGGGATAGGCCCGGTGTACCCTTTTCCCCCCCTCCTGTGTTTAGAAAAATGTTTCCAATAGACGCCACCACACGGGACTTATGGCAGACGGTCCCTAAGGTGGAGGGAGCGGTTTCTACTCTGGCTAAGCGTACCACTATCCCGGTGGAGGATAGCTGTGCCTTTTCAGATCCAATGGATAAAAAATTAGAGGGTTACCTTAAGAAAATGTTTGTTCAACAAGGTTTTATATTGCAACCCCTTGCATGTATTGCGTCTGTCTCGGCCGCGGACGCTTTTTGGTCCGAGTCCCTGGAAGAGACTCTTGACTCAATAACTATAGATGAGATTTCAAGCAAGCTTAAAACACTTAAGCTAGCTAATTCATTTGTTTCAGATGCCGTAGTACATTTAACAAAACTTACGGCTAAGAATTCCGGATTCGCCATTCAGGCACGCAGAGCACTGTGGCTAAAATCCTGGTCAGCTGACGTTACTTCTAAATCTAAATTACTTAACATACCTTTCAAAGGGCAGACCTTATTTGGGCCCGGTTTGAAAGAAATTATCGCTGACATTACAGGAGGTAAAGGCCATGCCCTGCCTCAAGACAGAGCCAAACCTAAGGCTAGACAGTCTAATTTTCGTTCCTTTAGTAATTTCAAGGCAGGAGCAGCATCAACTTCCTCTGCTCCAAAACAGGAAGGAGCTGTTGCTCGCTACAGACAAGGCTGGAGACCTAACCAGTCCTGGAACAAGGGCAAGCAGGCCAGAAAACCTGCTGCTGCCCCTAAGACAGCATGAATCGAGGGCCCCCGATCCGGGAATGGATCTAGTTGGGGGCAGACTTTCTCTCTTCGCCCAGGCTTGGGCAAGAGATGTCCAGGATCCCTGGGCGTTAGAGATCATATCTCAGGGATATCTTCTGGACTTCAAATCCTCTCCCCCAAAAGGGAGATTTCATCTGTCAAGGTTGTCAACAAACCAAATAAAGAAAGAGGCGTTTCTACGCTGTGTACAAGATCTTTTACTAATGGGAGTGATCCATCCGGTTCCGCGGTCGGAACATGGACAGGGGTTTTACTCAAATCTGTTTGTGGTTCCCAAAAAAGAGGGAACCTTCAGGCCAATCTTGGATTTAAAGATCCTAAACAAATTCCTAAGAGTTCCATCGTTCAAAATGGAAACTATTCGGACAATCCTACCCATGATCCAAAAGGGTCAGTACATGACCACAGTGGATTTAAAGGATGCTTACCTTCACATACCGATTCACAAAGATCATTACCGGTATCTAAGGTTTGCCTTCCTAGACAGGCATTACCAGTTTGTAGCTCTTCCATTCGGATTGGCTACGGCTCCAAGAATCTTCACAAAGGTTCTGGGTGCTCTTCTGGCGGTACTAAGACCGCGAGGAATTTCGGTAGCTCCGTACCTAGACGACATTCTGATACAAGCTTTAAGTTTTCAAACTGCCAAGTCTCATACAGAGTTAGTACTGGCATTTCTAAGGTCGCATGGATGGAAGGTGAACGAAAAGAAGAGTTCTCTCTTTCCACTCACAAGAGTTCCCTTCTTAGGGACTCTTATAGATTCTGTAGAAATGAAGATCTACCTGACAGAAGACAGGTTAACAAAGCTTCAAAATGCATGCCGTGTCCTTCATTCCATTCAACACCCGTCAGTAGCTCAATGCATGGAGGTGATCGGCTTAATGGTAGCGGCAATGGACATAGTACCCTTTGCACGCCTACATCTCAGACCGCTGCAATTGTGCATGCTAAGTCAGTGGAATGGGGATTACTCAGATTTGTCCCCTACTCTGAATCTGGATCAAGAGACCAGAAATTCTCTTCTATGGTGGCTTTCTCGGCCACATCTGTCCAGGGGGATGCCATTCAGCAGGCCAGATTGGACAATTGTAACAACAGACGCCAGCCTACTAGGTTGGGGCGCTGTCTGGAATTCTCTGAAGGCTCAGGGATCATGGACTCAGGAGGAGAGTCTCCTGCCAATAAACATTCTGGAATTGAGAGCAGTTCTCAATGCCCTTCTGGCTTGGCCCCAGTTAACAACTCGGGGGTTCATCAGGTTTCAGTCGGACAACATCACGACTGTAGCTTACATCAACCATCAAGGAGGAACAAGAAGCTCCCTAGCGATGATGGAAGTATCAAAGATAATTCGCTGGGCAGAGTCTCACTCTTGCCACCTGTCAGCAATCCACATCCCGGGAGTGGAGAACTGGGAGGCGGATTTCCTAAGTCGTCAGACTTTTCATCCAGGGGAGTGGGAACTTCATCCGGAGGTCTTTGCCCAAATACTTCGACTTTGGGGCAAACCAGAGATAGATCTCATGGCGTCTCGACAGAACGCCAAGCTTCCTTGTTACGGGTCCAGATCCAGGGATCCGGGAGCGGTCCTGATAGATGCCTTGACAGCACCTTGGACCTTCGGGATGGCTTATGTGTTTCCACCCTTCCCGATGCTTCCTCGATTGATTGCCAGAATCAAACAGGAGAGAGCATCGGTGATTCTAATAGCGCCTGCGTGACCACGCAGGACTTGGTATGCAGATCTAGTGGACATGTCATCCTGTCCACCTTGGTCTCTGCCTCTGAGACAGGACCTTCTAATCCAGGGTCCTTTCAAACATCAGAATCTAATTTCTCTGAAGCTGACTGCTTGGAAATTGAACGCTTGATTTTATCAAAACGTGGTTTTTCTGAGTCAGTAATTGATACCTTAATACAGGCTAGGAAGCCTGTTACCAGAAAGATTTACCATAAAATATGGCGTAAATACTTATATTGGTGCGAATCCAAAAGTTACTCATGGAGTAAGGTTAGGATTCCTAGGATATTGTCTTTTCTACAAGAAGGATTAGAAAAGGGTTTATCCGCTAGTTCCTTAAAGGGACAGATTTCAGCTCTGTCCATTCTTTTACACAAACGTCTGTCAGAGGTTCCAGACGTTCAGGCTTTTTGTCAGGCTTTGGCCAGGATTAAGCCTGTGTTTAAAACTGTTGCTCCACCATGGAGTTTGAACTTAGTTCTTAATGTTTTACAGGGTGTTCCGTTTGAACCCCTTCATTCCATTGATATCAAATTGTTATCTTGGAAAGTTCTGTTTTTAATGGCTATTTCCTCGGCTCGAAGAGTCTCTGAGTTATCTGCCTTACATTGTGATTCTCCTTATCTGATTTTTCATTCAGGACAAGGTAGTTCTGCGTACTAAACCTGGGTTTCTTACCTAAGGTGGTCACTAACAGGAATATCAATCAAGAGATTGTTGTTCCATCTTTGTGTCCTAATCCTTCTTCGAAGAAGGAACGTCTTCTACACAATCTAGATGTAGTCCGTGCCCTGAAATTTTATCTACAGGCAACTAAGGATTTTCGACAAACGTCTTCCCTGTTTGTCGTTTATTCTGGTCAGAGGAGAGGTCAAAAAGCTTCTGCTACCTCTCTCTTTTTGGCTTCGTAGCATAATACGTTTAGCTTATGAGACTGCTGGACAGCAGCCTCCTGAAAGAATTACAGCTCATTCTACTAGAGCTGTGGCTTCCACTTGGGCCTTTAAGAATGAGGCTTCTGTTGAACAGATTTGCAAGGCTGCAACTTGGTCTTCTCTTCATACTTTTTCCAAATTTTACAAATTTGACACTTTTGCTTCTTCGGAGGCTGTTTTTGGGAGAAAGGTACTTCAGGCAGTGGTTCCTTCCGTATAAAGAGCCTGCCTGTCCCTCCCGTCATCTGTGTACTTTAGCTTTGGTATTGGTATCCCAGAAGTAATGATGACCCGTGGACTGACCACACTTAACAGGAGAAAACAAAATTTATGCTTACCTGATAAATTCCTTTCTCCTGTAGTGTGGTCAGTCCACGGCCCGCCCTGTTTTTATGGCAGGTCTAAATTTTTAAATTATACTCCAGTCACCACTGCACCCTTTGGCTTCTCCTTTCTCGTTGGTTCTCGGTCGAATGACTGGGTGTGACGTAGAGGGGAGGAGCTATATAGCAGCTCTGCTGGGTGATCCTCTTGCACTTCCTGTTGGGGAGGAGTTAATATCCCAGAAGTAATGATGACCCGTGGACTGACCACACTACAGGAGAAAGGAATTTATCAGGTAAGCATAAATTTTGTTTTTATTGCGTCATTCTTGGCGCAGACTTTTTTGGCGCAAAAAATCTTTTCTGTTTCCGGCGTCATACGTGTCGCCGGAAGTTGCGTCATTTTTTGACGTTCTTTTGCGCCAAAAATGTCGGCGTTCCGGATGTGGTGTCATTTTTGGCGCCAAAAGCATTTAGGCGCCAAATAATGTGGGCGTCTTATTTGGCGCTAAAAAAATATGGGCGTCGCTTTTGTCTCCACATTATTTAAGTCTCATTTTTCATTGCTTCTGTTTGCTAGAAGCTTGTTCTTTGGCATTTTTTCCCATTCCTGAAACTGTCATTTAAGGAATTTGATCATTTTTGCTTTATATGTTGTTTTTTCTCTTACATATTGCAAGATGTCTCATGTTGCATCTGAGTCAGAAGATACTTCAGGAAAATCGCTGCCTGGTGCTGGAACTACCAAAGCTAAGTGTATCTGCTGTAAACTTTTGGTAGCTGTTCCTCCAGCTGTTGTTTGTATTAATTGTCATGACAAACTTGTTAATGCAGAAAATGTTTCCTTTAGTAAAATACCATTACCTGTTGCAGTTCCATCAACATCTAATGTTCAGAGTGTTCCTGATAACATAAGAGATTTTGTTTCTGAATCCATTAAGAAGGCTATGTCTGTTATTCCTCCTCCTAGTAAACATAAAAAGTCTTTTAAAACTTCTCTTTATCCAGATGAATTTTTAAATGAACATCATCATTCTGATTCAAATGATTCTTCTGGTTCAGAGGATTCTGTTTCAGAGGTTGATGCTGATAAATCTTCATATTTATTTAAAATGGAATTTATTCGTTCTTTACTTAAAGAAGTCCTAATTGCATTAGAAATTGAGGATTCTGGTCCTCTTGATACTAAATCTAAACGTTTAGACAAGGTCTTTAAATCTCCTGTAGTTATTCCAGAAGTTTTTCCTGTTCCTGGTGCTATTTCTGAAGTAATTTCCAGGGAATGGAATAATTTGGGTAATTCATTTACTCCTTCTAAACGTTTTAAAGCAATTAATATCCTGTGCCGTCTGACAGATTAGAATTTTTGGGACAAAATCCCTAAAGTTGATGGGGCTATCTCTACCCTTGCTAAACGTACTACTATTCCTACGGCAGATGGTACTTCCTTTAAGGATCCTTTAGATAGGAAAATTGAATCCTTTCTAAGAAAAGCTTATTTGTGTTCAGGTAATCTTCTTAGACCTGCTATATCTTTGGCGGATGTTGGAAACTTTAGCGCAACAAGTAACAGATCATGATTCTCATGATTCTCATAATATTATTATTCTTCTTCAACATGCTAATAATTTTATCTGTGATGCCATTTTTGATATTATCAGAGTTGATGTCAGGTTTATGTCTCTAGCTATTTTAGCTAGAAGAGCTTTATGGCTTAAAACTTGGAATGCTGATATGTCTTCTAAATCGACTCTACTTTCCCTTTCTTTCCAGGGTAATAAATTATTTGGTTCTCAGTTGGATTCTATTATCTCAACTGTTACTGGTGGGAAAGGAACTTTTTTACCACAGGATACAAAATCTAAGGGTAAAAACAGGGCTAATAATCGTTTTCGTTCCTTTCGTTTCAACAAATAACAAAAGCCTGATCCTTCATCCTCAGGGGCAGTTTCAGTTTGGAAACCATCTCCAGTCTGGAATAAATCCAAGCCTTCTAGAAAAGCAAAGCCAGCTTCTAAGTCCACATGAAGGTGCAGCCCTCATTCCAGATCAGCTGGTAGGGGGCAGATTACGTTTTTTCAAAGAAATTTGGATCAATTCTGTTCACAGTCTTTGGATTCAGAACATTGTTTCAGAAGGATACAGAATTGGTTTCAAGATAAGACCTCCTGCAAAGAGATTTTTTCTTTCCCGTGTCCCAGTAAACCCAGTGAAAGCTCAAGCATTTCTGAAATGTGTTTCAGATCTAGAGTTGGCTGGAGTAATTATGCCAGTTCCAATTCTGGAACAGGGGCTGGGGTTTTATTCGAATCTCTTCATTGTACCAAAGAAGGAGAATTCCTTCAGACCAGTTCTGGATCTAAAAATATTGAATCGTTATGTAAGGATACCAACATTCAAAATGGTAACTGTAAGGACTATCCTGCCTTTTGTTCAGCAAGGGCATTATGTCTACAATAGATTTACAGGATGCATATCTGCATATTCCGATTCATCCAGCTCACTATCAGTTTCTGAGATTCTCTTTCCTGGACAAGCATTACCAGTTTGTGGCTCTGCCGTTTGGCCTAGCAACAGCTCCAAGAATTTTTACAAAGGTTCTCGGTGCCCTTCTGTCTGTAATCAGAGAACAGGGTATTGTGGTATTTCCTTATTTGGACGATATCTTGGTACTTGCTCAGTCTTCACATTTAGCAGAATTTCATACAAATCGACTTTTGTTGTTTCTTCAAGATCATGGTTGGAGGATCAATTCACTAAAAAGTTCATTGATTCCTCAGACAAGGGTTACCTTTTTTGGGTTTCCAGATAGATTCAGTGTCCATGACTCTGTCTTTGACAGACAAGAGACGTCTAAAATTGATTTCAGCTTGTCGAAACCTCAGTCACAATCATTCCCTTCGGTAGCCTTATGCATGGAAATTCTAGGTCTTATGACTGCTGCATCGGACGCGATCCCCTTTGCTCGTTTTCACATGCAACCTCTTCAGCTCTGTATGCTGAACCAATGGTGCAGGGATTACACAAAGATATCTCAATTAATATCTTTAAAACCGATTGTACGACACTCTCTGACGTGGTGGACAGATCACCATCGTTTAGTTCAGGGGGCTTCTTTTGTTCTTCCGACCTGGACTGTAATTTCAACAGATGCAAGTCTTACAGGTTGGGGAGCTGTGTGGGGGTCTCTGACGGCACAAGGGGTTTGGGAATCTCAGGAGGTGAGATTACCGATCAATATTTTGGAACTCCGTGCAATTTTCAGAGCTCTTCAGTCTTGGCCTCTTCTTAAGAGAGAATTGTTCATTTGTTTTCAGACAGACAATGTCACAACTGTGGCATACATCAATCATCAAGGAGGGACTCACAGTCCTCTGGCTATGAAAGAAGTATCTCGAATTCTGGTTTGGGCGGAATCCAGCTCCTGTCTAATCTCTGTGGTTCATATTCCAGGTATAGACAATTGGGAAGCGGATTATCTCAGTCGCCAAACGTTGGTCTCTTCTCCCAGAGGTATTTCTTCAGATTGTTCAAATGTGGGAACTTCCAGAAATAGATCTGATGGCTTCTCATCTAAACAAAAAACTTCCCAGGTATCTGTCCAGATCCCGGGATCCTCAGGCGGAGGCAGTGGATGCATTATCACTTCCTTGGAAGTATCATCGTGCCTATATCTTTCCGCCTCTAGTTCTTCTTCCAAGAGTAATCTCCAAGATTCTGAAGGAATGCTCGTTTGTTCTGCTGGTAGCTCCAGCATGGCCTCACAGGTTTTGGTATGCGGATCTTGTCCGGATGGCCTCTTGCCAACCGTGGACTCTTCCGTTAAGACCAGACCTTCTGTCGCAAGGTCCTTTTTTTCCATCAGGATCTCAAATCCTTATATTTAAAGGTATGGAGATTGAACGCTTGATTCTTGGTCAAAGAGGTTTCTCTGACTCTGTGATTAATACTATGTTACAGGCTCGTAAATCTGTATCTAGAGAGATATATTATAGAGTCTGGAAGACTTATATTTCTTGGTGTCTTTCTCATCATTTTTCCTGGCATTCTTTTAGAATTCCGAGAATTTTACAGTTTCTTCAGGATGGTTTAGATAAAGGTTTGTCCGCAAGTTCCTTGAAAGGTCAAATCTCTGCTCTTTCTGTTCTTTTTCACAGAAAGATTGCTAATCTTCCTGATATTCATTGTTTTGTACAAGCCTTGGTTCGTATAAAACCTGTCATTAAGTCAATTTCTCCTCCTTGGAGTTTGAATTTGGTTCTGGGGGCTCTTCAAGCTCCTCCATTTGAACCTTTGCATTCATTGGACATTAAATTACTTTCTTGGAAAGTTTTGTTCCTTTTGGCCATCTCTTCTGCCAGAAGAGTCTCTGAATTGTCTGCTCTTTCTTGTGAGTCTCCTTATCCTGATTTTTCAGGCTGTGTTGCGAACTTCTTTTAAAATTTTACCTAAGGTTGTGAATTCCAACAACATTAGTAGAGAAATTGTGGTTCCTTCATTATGCCCTAATCCTAAGAATTCTAAGGAGAAATCATTGCATTCTTTGGATATTGTTAGAGCTTTGAAATATTATGTTGAAGCTACTAAGACTTTCCGAAAGACTTCTAGTCTATTTGTCATCTTTTCCGGTTCTAGAAAAGGCCAGAAAGCTTCTGCCATTTCTTTGGCATCTTGGTTGAAATCTTTAATTCATCATGCCTATGTTGAGTCGGGTAAAACTCCGCCTCAGAGGATTACAGCTCATTCTACTAGGTCAGTTTCTACTTCCTGGGCGTTTAGGAATGAAGCTTCGGTTGATCAGATTTGCAAAGCAGCAACTTGGTCTTCTTTGCATACTTTACTAAATTCTACCATTTTGATGTGTTTTCTTCTTCTGAAGCTGTTTTTGGTAGAAAAGTACTTTTGGCAGCTGTTTCAGTTTGAATCTTCTGCTTATATTTTTAATATTAAACTTTATTTTGGGTGTGGATTATTTTCAGCGGAATTGGCTGTCTTTATTTTATCCCTCCCTCTCTAGTGACTCTTGCGTGGAAGATCCACATCTTGGGTAGTCATTATCCCATACGTCACTAGCTCATGGACTCTTGCTAATTACATGAAAGAAAACATAATTTATGTAAGAACTTACCTGATAAATTCATTTCTTTCATATTAGCAAGAGTCCACGAGGCCCGCCCTTTTTGTGGTGGTTATTATTTTTTTTGTATAAAGCACAATTATTCCAATTCCTTATTTTTTATGCTTTCGCACTTTTTCTTATCACCCCACTTCTTGGCTATTCGTTAAACTGATTTGTGAGTGTGGTGAGGGGTGTATTTATAGGCATTTTGAAAACTTTGCCCCTCCTGGTAGGAATGTATATCCCATACGTCACTAGCTCATGGACTCTTGCTAATATGAAAGAAATGAATTTATCAGGTAAGTTCTTACATAAATTGTTTTTTTGCAAAAGGACTTTTCTTGTCTTTGTTTTTCCCTTATTTCTAATAACCGTTTACATCCTATTAATACTTCATTGTGAAACTAACTCATTCTACTGTAGTCCCTAACGAATGTCTTGTAACATTATTTATGCTACAAATATTTATAAGGGATTAAAGGTTAGCTACACACCAACATAGCATATTATTGTATTTAGACCATATATGTATAATATTGCAAAGAAGATTTTGTACAACATTTATGCTGCAATGAAAATATTGAGATCCTAAAAATAGCACTAAATATTACAAAAGGCCTTACTAAGTTTTAAGCTAAATTAATCGAGTTTAAAATGTGTTTTACACTTTTTATGGATTGCCTCTTCCTATAAATTCTTAATAGTTCTTAATGTATGAATATTTTACTTCTTTTGGTTGGTCCAAAAAACAACATCATTTACAAAGCATCATCTCACTTGCAGATTCTTCTGTTGAAAGACAAGAAAAAAGTTTTCACCCTTGATGGTCTAGAGTATGAACCAGAAGTAGTTGCAGTTCATAAATCCAGCGGAACTGTTGCAGTGGGAGGAGCAGTAAGTTTTATTATCTTAATTGTAGCACAACAGTTAGCATCATATATAGAATTGCAGATTATTTTATTTGTTTCTGGTGTTAAATAAACATGAACATTAAAAAATTGTAAATAAATAACACAACTCCTTAGTAAGATGATTGGCTAACTGATTGACAGTCCCCTATTTGTATAGTAGTCTCATGTGACGGCAACGGTAACTTGGATGGCCTCTATTTTTGGGCATTATATTGTACCTTTCTATATTTTTATTTATTTTTAAAAAACTTTATAGGCTAATATTATTGGTCAAGGTTGGATTTTTGTGGCAATTGTTTTTCCTTGTAAAATTTAATTTTAATTCTATTCATATTTTTAGGATGGAAAAGTGTATTTGTATTCCGTTCAAGGGAACACATTGAAGGATCAAGGCAAGACCCTTGAAGCAAAAGGAGCGGTGACGGGCCTTGCTTATTCTCACGATGGTGCTCATTTGGCGGTGTGCGATGCTCACAAGGTTGTCACTGTCTTTAATGTCGCTGACGGATATGCGGTAAGTGGATGTTGTATTTGAACCTGTTGTTCACAACAATATTTAACTTAACTTCTCAAAGCCCTTTAAAACAGTCACTTATTTGTTTACATTTTTACACCCTTCTGCATTTAAGACTTTCTTATACAGTCTCCAAGGTTTTCTACACTTTAATTTATCTTGTCGCTTAAGATATTTTCATTGTTAATGGAGCATTTTATATCACTGTGTGCGTTAACAATGTTGTTGTTAATGTTTTTGGCCAGTTGATTTAATTGTGCATGTTATACCATGTTTTCCTTTGTCTATCATTAAAATGTATATTGTATTCTTTAAATGGACATGAAAAGCGTTTTCTTTCATGTAATTAGCAAGAGTCCATGAGCTAGTGACGTATGGGATATACATTCCTACCAGGAGGGGCAAAGTTTCCCAAACCTCAAAATGCCTATAAATACACCCCTCACCACACCCACAATTCAGTTTTACAAACTTTGCCTCCTATGGAGGTGGTGAAGTAAGTTTGTGCTAGATTCTACGTTGATATGCGCTCCGCAGCAAGTTGGAGCCTGGTTTTCCCCTCAGCGTGCAGTGAATGTCAGAGAGATGTGAGGAGAGTATTGCTTATTTTGAATGCAGTGATCTCCTTCTACGGGGTCTATTTCATAGGTTCTCTGTTATCAGTCGTAGAGATTCATCTCTTACCTCCCTTTTCAGATCGACGATATACTCTTATATATATATATATATATATATATATATATATATATATATATATATATATATATATATATATATATATATATATATATATATATATATACCATTACCTCTGCTGATTTTCGTTTCAGTACTGGTTTGGCTTTCTACAAACATGTAGATGAGTGTCCTGGGGTAAGTAAGTCTTATTTTCTGTGACACTCTAAGCTATGGTTGGGCACTTTATTTATAAAGTTCTAAATATATGTATTCAAACATTTATTTGCCTTGTCTCAGGATGTTCAACTTTCCTTATTTTCAGACAGTCAGTTTCATATTTGGGATAATGCACTTGAATCAATTATTTTTTCTTACCTTAAAAATTTTTGAATTTTTCCCTGTGGGCTGTTAGGCTCGCGGGGGGCTGAAAATGCTTCATTTTATTGCGTCATTCTTGGCGCAGACTTTTTTGGCGCAAAAAATCTTTTCTGTTTCCGGCGTCATACGTGTCGCCGGAAGTTGCGTCATTTTTGACGTTCTTTTGCGCCAAAAATGTCGGCGTTCCGGATGTGGCGTCATATTTGGCGCCAAAAAGCATTTAGGCGCCAAATAATGTGGGCGTCTTATTTGGCGCCAAAAAATATGGGCGTCGCTTTTGTCTCCACATTATTTAAGTTCATTTTTTTCTTTGCTTCTGGTTGCTAGAAGCTTGTTCATTGGCATTTTTTTCCCATTCCTGAAACTGTCATTTAAGGAATTTGATCTATTTTGCTTTATATGTTGTTTTTTCTCTTACATATTGCAAGATGTCTCGCGTTGCATCCGAGTCAGAAGATACTTCAGGAAAATCGCTGCCTAGTGCTGGAACTACCAAAGCTAAGTGTATCTGCTGTAAACTTTTGGTAGCTATTCCTCCAGCTGTTGTTTGTATTAATTGTCATGAAAAACTTGTTAATGCAGATAATATTTCCTTTAGTAATGTACCTTTACCTGTTGCAAGTTCCATCAACATATAAGGTTCAGAATGTTCCTGATAACATAAGAGATTTTGTTTCTGAATCCATCAAGAAGGCTATGTCTGTTATTCCTCCTTCTAGTAAACATAAAAAATCTTTTAAAACTTCTCTTTATACAGATGAATTTTTAAATGAACATCATCATTCTGATTCTGATGACTCTTCTGGTTCAGAGGATTCTGTCTCAGAGATTGATGCTGATAAATCTTCATATTTATTTAAATGGAATTTATTCGTTCTTTACTTAAAGAAGTACTAATTGCCTTTAGAAATTGAGGATTCTGGTCCTCTTGATACTAATTCTAAACGTTTAGATAAGGTCTTTAAATCTCCTGTGGTTATTCCAGAAGTTTTTCCTGTTCCTAATGCTATTTCTGAAGTAATTTCCAGAGAATGGGATAAATTGGGTAATTCATTTACTCCTTCTAAACGTTTTTAAGCAATTATATCCTGTGCCGTCTGACAGATTAGAATTTTGGGACAAAATCCCTAGAGTTGATGGGGCTATTTCTACCCTTGCTAAACGGACTACTATTCCTACGTCAGATGGTACTTCGTTTAAGGATCCTTTAGATAGGAAAATTGAATCCTTTCTAAGAAAAGCTTATGTGTTCAGGTAATCTTCTTAGACCTGCTATATCATTGGCTGATGTTGCTGCAGCTTCAACTTTTTGGTTGGAAACTTTAGCGCAACAAGTAACAGATCATGATTCTCATAATATTATTATTCTTCTTCAACATGCTAATAATTTTATCTGTGATGCCATTTTTGATATTATCAGAGTTGATGTCAGGTTTATGTCTCTAGCTATTTTAGCTAGAAGAGCTTTATGGCTTAAAACTTGGAATGCTGATATGGCTTCTAAATCAACTCTACTTTCCATTTCTTTCCAGGGTAACAAATTATTTGGTTCTCAGTTGGATTCTATTATCTCAACTGTTACTGGTGGGAAAGGAACTTTTTTACCACAGGATAAAAAATCTAAGGGTAAGAACAGGGCTAATAATCGTTTTCGTTCCTTTCGTTTCAACAAAGAACAAAAGCCTGATCCTTCATCCTCAGGAGCAGTTTCAGTTTGGAAACCATCTCCAGTCTGGAATAAATCCAAGCCTTCTAGAAAGACAAAGCCAGCTTCTAAGTCCACATGAAGGTGCGGCCCTCATTCCAGCTCAGCTGGTAGGGGGCAGGTTACGTTTTTTCAAAGAAATTTGGATCAATTCTGTTCACAATCTTTGGATTCAGAACATTGTTTCAGAAGGGTACAGAATTGGTTTCAAGATGAGACCTCCTGCAAAGAGATTTTTTCTTTCCTGTGTCCCAGTAAATCCAGTGAAAGCTCAAGCATTTCTGAATTGTGTTTCAGATCTAGAGTTGGCTGGAGTAATTATGCCAGTTCCAGTTCTGGAACAGGGGATGGGGTTTTATTCAAATCTCTTCATTGTACCAAAGAAGGAGAATTCCTTCAGACCAGTTCTGGATCTAAAAATATTGAATCGTTATGTAAGGATACCAACGTTCAAAATGGTAACTGTAAGGACTATCTTTCCTTTTGTTCAGCAAGGGCATTATATGTCCACAATAGATTTACAGGATGCATATCTGCATATTCCGATTCATCCAGATCATTATCAGTTCCTGAGATTCTCTTTTCTGGACAAGCATTACCAGTTTGTGGCTCTGCCGTTTGGCCTAGCTACAGCTCCAAGAATTTTTACAAAGGTTCTCGGTGCCCTTCTGTCTAATCAGAGAACAGGGTATTGTGGTATTTCCTTATTTGGACGATATCTTGGTACTTGCTCAGTCTTTACATTTAGCAGAATTTCATACGAATCAACTTGTGTTGTTTCTTCAAGATCATGGTTGGAGGATCAATTCACCAAAAAGTTCATTGACTCCTCAGACAAGGGTAACCTTTCTGGGTTTCCAGATAGATTCAGTGTCCATGACTCTGTCTTTGACAGACAAGAGACGTCTAAAATTGATCTCAGCTTGTCGAAACCTTCAGTCACAATCATTCCCTTCGGTAGCCTTATGCATGGAAATTCTAGGTCTTATGACTGCTGCATCGGACGCGATCCCCTTTGCTCGTTTTCACATGCGACCTCTTCAGCTCTGTATGCTGAATCAATGGTGCAAGGATTACACAAAGATATCTCAATTAATATCTTTAAAACCGATTGTACGACACTCTCTAACGTGGTGGGACAGATCACCATCGTTTAATTCAGGGGGCTTCTTTTGTGCTTCCGACCTGGACTGTAATTTCAACAGATGCAAGTCTCACAGGTTGGGGAGCTGTGTGGGGATCTCTGACGGCAGAAGGAGTTTGGGAATCTCAGGAGGTGAGATTACCGATCAATATTTTGGAACTCCGTGCAATTTTCAGAGCTCTTCAGTCTTGGCCTCTTCTGAAGAGAGAATCGTTCATTTGTTTTCAGACAGACAATGTCACAACTGTGGCATACATCAATCATCAAGGAGGGACTCACAGTCCTCTGGCTATGAAAGAAGTATCTCGAATTCTGGTTTGGGCGGAATCCAGCTCCTGTCTAATCTCTGCGGTTCATATCCCAGGTATAGACAATTGGGAAGCGGATTATCTCAGTCGCCAAACGTTGCATCCGGGCGAATGGTCTCTTCACCCAGAGGTATTTCATCAGATTGTTCAAATGTGGGAGCTTCCAGAAATAGATCTGATGGCGTCTCATCTAAACAAGAAACTTCCCAGGTATCTGTCCAGATCCCGGGATCCTCAGGCGGAAGCAGTGGATGCATTATCACTTCCTTGGAAGTATCATCCTGCCTATATCTTTCCGCCTCTAGTTCTTCTTCCAAGAGTAATCTCTAAGATTCTGAAGGAATGCTCGTTTGTTCTGTTGGTAGCTCCGGCATGGCCTCACAGGTTTTGGTATGCGGATCTTGTCCGGATGGCCTCTTGCCATCCGTGGACTCTTCCGCTACGACCAGACCTTCTGTCGCAAGGTCCTTTTTTCCATCAGGATCTCAAATCCTTAAATTTAAAGGTATGGAGATTGAACGCTTGATTCTTGGTCAAAGAGGTTTCTCTGACTCTGTGATTAATACTATGTTACAGGCTCGTAAATCTGTATCTAGAGAGATATATTATAGAGTCTGGAAGACTTATATTTCTTGGTGTCTTTCTCATCATTTTTCTTGTCATTCTTTTAGAATTCCGAGAATTTTACAGTTTATTCAGGATGGTTTAGATAAAGGTTTATCCGCAAGTTCTTTGAAAGGACAAATCTCTGCTCTTTCTGTTCTTTTTCACAGAAAGATTGCTAATCTTCCTGATATTCATTGTTTTGTACAAGCTTTGGTTCGTATAAAACCTGTCATTAAGTCAATTTCTCCTCCTTGGAGTTTGAATTTGGTTCTGGGGGCTCTTCAAGCTCCTCCGTTTGAACCTATGCATTCATTGGACATTAAATTACTTCTTGGAAAGTTTTGTTCCTTTTGGCGATCTCTTCTGCCAGAAGAGTCTCTGAATTATCTGCTCTTTCTTGTGAGTCTCCTTTTCTGATTTTTCATCAGGATAATGCGGTGTTGCGAACTTCTTTTTGAATTTTTACCTAAAGTTGTGAATTCTAACCACATTAGTAGAGAAATTGTGGTTCCTTCATTATGTCCTAATCCTAAGAATTCTAAGGAGAAATCGTTGCATTCTTTGGATGTTGTTAGAGCTTTGAAATATTATGTTGAAGCTACTAAGTCTTTCCGAAAGACTTCTAGTCTATTTGTTATCTTTTCCGGTTCTAGAAAAGGCCAGAAAGCTTCTGCCATTTCTTTGGCATCTTGGTTGAAATCTTTAATTCATCATGCCTATGTTGAGTCGGGTAAAACTCCGCCTCAAAGGATTACAGCTCATTCTACTAGGTCAGTTTCTACTTCCTGGGCGTTTAGGAATGAAGCTTCGATTGATCAGATTTGCAAAGCAGCAACTTGGTCCTCTTTGCATACTTTTACTAAATTCTACCATTTTGATGTATTTTCTTCCTCTGAAGCAGTTTTTGGTAGAAAAGTACTTCAGGCAGCGGTTTCAGTTGAATCTTCTGTTATGTTTTTCTTTAAACTTATTTTGGGTGTGGATTATTTTCAGCAGGAATTGGCTGTCTTTATTTTATCCCTCCCTCTCTAGTGACTCTTGTGTGGAAAGATCCACATCTTGGGTAATCATTATCCCATATGTCACTAGCTCATGGACTCTTGCTAATTACATGAAAGAAAACATAATTTATGTAAGGACTTACCTGATAAATTCATTTCTTTCATATTAGCAAGAGTCCATGAGGCCCGCCTTTTTTTGTGGTGGTTATGATTTTTTGTATAAAGCACAATTATTCCAATTCCTTATTTCTCCAACATAGGTGTGTCCGGTCCACGGCGTCATCCTTACTTGTGGGATATTCTCTTCCCCAACAGGAAATGGCAAAGAGCCCAGCAAAGCTGGTCACATGATCCCTCCTAGGCTCCGCCTACCCCAGTCATTCTCTTTGCCGTTGTACAGGCAACATCTCCACGGAGATGGCTTAGAGTTTTTTAGTGTTTAACTGTAGTTTTTATTATTCAATCAAGAGTTTGTTATTTTAAAATAGTGCTGGTATGTACTATTTACTCAGAAACAGAAAAGAGATGAAGATTTCTGTTTGTATGAGGAAAATGATTTTAGCAACCGTCACTAAAATCCATGGCTGTTCCACACAGGACTGTTGAGAGCAATTAACTTCAGTTGGGGGAACAGTGAGCAGTCTCTTGCTGCTTGAGGTATGACACATTCTAACAAGACGATGTAATGCTGGAAGCTGTCATTTTCCCTATGGGATCCGGTAAGCCATGTTTATTAAGATCGTAAATAAGGGCTTCACAAGGGCTTATTAAGACTGTAGACTTTTTCTGGGCTAAATCGATTCATTATTAACACATATTTAGCCTTGAGGAATCATTTAATCTGGGTATTTTGATATAATAATATCGGCAGGCACTGTTTTAGACACCTTATTCTTTAGGGGCTTTCCCAAATCATAGGCAGAGCCTCATTTTCGCGCCGGTGTTGCGCACTTGTTTTTGAGAGGCATGACATGCAGTCGCATGTGAGAGGAGCTCTGATACTTAGAAAAGACTTTCTGAAGGCGTCATTTGGTATCGTATTCCCCTTTGGGCTTGGTTGGGTCTCAGCAAAGCAGATACCAGGGACTGTAAAGGGGTTAAAGTTAAAAACGGCTCCGGTTCCGTTATTTTAAGGGTTAAAGCTTCCAAATTTGGTGTGCAATACTTTTAAGGCTTTAAGACACTGTGGTGAAAATTTGGTGAATTTTGAACAATTCCTTCATATTTTTTCGCAATTGCAGTAATAAAGTGGTGTTCAGTTTAAAATTTAAAGTGACAGTAACGGTTTTTATTTTTAAAACGTTTTTTGTACTTTGTTATCAAGTTTATGTCTGTTTAACATGTCTGAACTACCAGATAGACTGTGTTCTGAATGTGGGGAAGCCAGAATTCCTATTCATTTAAATAAATGTGATTTATGTGACAATGACAATGATGCCCAAGATGATTCCTCAAGTGAGGGGAGTAAGCATGGTACTGCATCATTCCCTCCTTCGTCTACACGAGTCTTGCCCACTCAGGAGGCCCCTAGTACATCTAGCGCGCCAATACTCCTTACTATGCAACAATTAACGGCTGTAATGGATAATTCTGTCAAAAACATTTTAGCCAAAATGAACACTTATCAGCGTAAGCGCGACTGCTCTGTTTTAGATACTGAAGAGCATGACGACGCTGATAATAATGGTTCTGAAGGGCCCCTAACCCAGTCTGATGGGGCCAGGGAGGTTTTGTCTGAGGGAGAAATTACTGATTCAGGGAACATTTCTCAACAAGCTGAACTGATGTGATTACGTTTAAATTTAAGTTGGAACATCTCCGCATTCTGCTTAAGGAGGTATTATCCACTCTGGATGATTGTGACAAGTTGGTCATCCCAGAGAAACTATGTAAAATGGACAAGTTCCTAGAGGTCCCCGGGGCTCCCAGAAGCTTTTCCTATACCCAAGCGGGTGGCGGACATTGTTAATAAAGAATGGGAAAGGCCCGGTATTCCTTTCGTCCCTCCCCCCATATTTAAAAAAATTGTTTCCTATGGTCGACCCCAGAAAGGACTTATGGCAGACAGTCCCCAAGGTCGAGGGAGCGGTTTCCACTTTAAACAAACGCACCACTATACCCATAGAGGATAGTTGTGCTTTCAAAGATCCTATGGATAAAAAATTAGAAGGTTTACTTAAAAATGTTTGTTCAGCAGGGTTACCTTCTACAACCAATTTCATGCATTGTCCCTGTCGCTACAGCCGCATGTTTCTGGTTCGATGAGCTGATAAAGGCGGTCGATAGTGATTCTCCTCCTTATGAGGAGATTATGGACAGAATCAATGCTCTCAAATTGGCTAATTCTTTCACCCTAGACGCCACTTTGCAATTGGCTAGGTTAGCGGCTAAGAATTCTGGGTTTGCTATTGTGGCGCGCAGAGCGCTTTGGTTGAAATCTTGGTCAGCTGATGCGTCTTCCAAGAACAAGCTTCTTAACATTCCTTTCAAGGGGAAAACGCTGTTTGGCCCTGACTTGAAAGAGATTATCTCTATCACTGGGGGTAAGGGCCACGCCCTTCCTCAGGATCGGCCTTTCAAGGCAAAAAATAAACCTAATTTTCGTCCCTTTCGTAGAAACGGACCAGCCCAAAGTGCTACGTCCTCTAAGCAAGAGGGTAATACTTCTCAAGCCAAGCCAGCTTGGAGACCAATGCAAGGCTGGAACAAGGGAAAGCAGGCCAAGAAACCTGCCACTGCTACCAAGACAGCATGAAATGTTGGCCCCCGATCCGGGACCGGATCTGGTGGGGGGCAGACTCTCTCTCTTCGCTCAGGCTTGGGCAAGAGATGTTCTGGATCCTTGGGCGCTAGAAATAGTCTCCCAAGGTTATCTTCTGGAATTCAAGGGGCTTCCCCCAAGGGGGAGGTTCCACAGGTCTCAGTTGTCTTCAGACCACATAAAAAGACAGGCATTCTTACATTGTGTAGAAGACCTGTTAAAAATGGGAGTGATTCATCCTGTTCCATTAGGAGAACAAGGGATGGGGTTCTACTCCAATCTGTTCATAGTTCCCAAAAAAGAGGGAACGTTCAGACCAATCTTAGATCTCAAGATCTTAAACAAGTTTCTCAAGGTTCCATCGTTCAAGATGGAAACCATTCGAACTATTCTTCCTTCCATCCAGGAAGGTCAATTCATGACCACGGTGGATTTAAAGGATGCGTATCTACATATTCCTATCCACAAGGAACATCATCGGTTCCTAAGGTTCGCATTCCCTGGACAAGCATTACCAGTTCGTGGCGCTTCCTTTCGGATTAGCCACTGCTCCAAGGATTTTCACAAAGGTGCTAGGGTCCCTTCTAGCTGTGCTAAGACCAAGGGGCATTGCTGTAGTACCTTACTTGGACGACATTCTGATTCAAGCGTCGTCCCTTCCTCAAGCAAAGGCTCACACTGACATTGTCCTGGCCTTTCTCAGATCTCACGGATGGAAAGTGAACGTGGAAAAGAGTTCTCTATCTCCGTCAACAAGGGTTCCCTTCTTGGGAACAATAATAGACTCCTTAGAAATGAGGATTTTTCTGACAGAGGCCAGAAAAACAAAACTTCTAGACTCTTGTCGGATACTTCATTCCGTTCCTCTTCCTTCCATAGCGCAGTGCATGGAAGTGATAGGTTTGATGGTAGCGGCAATGGACATAGTTCCTTTTGCGCGCATTCATCTAAGACCATTACAACTGTGCATGCTCAGTCAGTGGAATGGGGACTATACAGACTTGTCTCCGAAGATACAAGTAAATCAGAGGACCAGAGACTCACTCCGTTGGTGGCTGTCCCTGGACAACCTGTCACAAGGGATGACATTCCGCAGACCAGAGTGGGTCATTGTCACGACCGACGCCAGTCCTGATGGGCTGGGGCGCGGTCTGGGGATCCCTGAAAGCTCAGGGTCTTTGGTCTCGGGAAGAATCTCTTCTACCGATAAATATTCTGGAACTGAGAGCGATATTCAATGCTCTCAAGGCTTGGCCTCAGCTAGCGAGGGCCAAGTTCATACGGTTTCAATCAGACAACATGACAACTGTTGCGTACATCAACCATCAGGGGGGGAACAAGGAGTTCCCTAGCGATGGAAGAAGTGACCAAAATCATTCTATGGGCGGAGTCTCACTCCTGCCACCTGTCTGCTATCCACATCCCAGGAGTGGAAAATTGGGAAGCGGATTTTCTGAGTCGTCAGACATTGCATCCGGGGGAGTGGGAACTCCATCCGGAAATCTTTGCCCAAGTCACTCAGCTGTGGGGCATTCCAGACATGGATCTGATGGCCTCTCGTCAGAACTTCAAAGTTCCTTGCTACGGGTCCAGATCCAGGGATCCCAAGGCGGCTCTAGTGGATGCACTAGTAGCACCTTGGACCTTCAAACTAGCTTATGTGTTCCCGCCGTTTCCTCTCATCCCCAGGCTGGTAGCCAGGATCAATCAGGAGAGGGCGTCGGTGATCTTGATAGCTCCTGCGTGGCCACGCAGGACTTGGTATGCAGATCTGGTGAATATGTCAGCGGCTCCACCTTGGAAGCTACCTTTGAGACGAGACCTTCTTGTTCAGGTCCGTTCGAACATCCGAATCTGGTTTCACTCCAGCTGACTGCTTGGAGATTGAACGCTTGATCTTATCGAAGCGAGGGTTCTCAGATTCTGTTATCGATACTCTTGTTCAGGCCAGAAAGCCTGTAACTAGAAAGATTTACCACAAAATTGGAAAAAATATATCTGTTGGTGTGAATCTAAAGGATTCCCCTTGGGACAAGGTTAAGATTCCTAAGATTCTATCCTTCCTTCAAGAAGGATTGGAAAAAGGATTATCTGCAAGTTCCCTGAAGGGACAGATTTCTGCCTTGTCTGTGTTACTTCACAAAAAGCTGGCAGCTGTGCCAGATGTTCAAGCCTTTGTTCAGGCTCTGGTTAGAATCAAGCCTGTTTACAAACCTTTGACTCCTCCTTGGAGTCTCAACTTAGTTCTTTCAGTTCTTCAGGGGGTTCCGTTTGAACCCTTACATTCCGTTGATATTAAGTTATTATCTTGGAAAGTTTTGTTTTTGGTTGCAATTTCTTCTGCTAGAAGAGTTTCGGAACTATCTGCTCTGCAGTGTTCTCCTCCTTATCTGGTGTTCCATGCAGATAAGGTGGTTTTACGTACTAAACCTGGTTTTCTTCCAAAAGTTGTTTCTAACAAAAACATTAACCAGGAGATTATCGTACCTTCTCTGTGTCCGAAACCAGTTTCGAAGAAGGAACGTTTGTTGCACAACTTGGATGTTGTTCGCGCTCTAAAATTCTATTTAGATGCTACAAAGGATTTTAGACAAACATCTTCCTTGTTTGTTGTTTATTCCGGTAAAAGGAGAGGTCAAAAAGCAACTTCTACCTCTCTCTCTTTTTGGATTAAAAGCATCATCAGATTGGCTTACGAGACTGCCGGACGGCAGCCTCCCGAAAGAATCACAGCTCATTCTACTAGGGCTGTGGCTTCCACATGGGCCTTCAAGAACGAGGCTTCTGTTGATCAGATATGTAGGGCAGAGACTTGGTCTTCACTGCACACTTTTACCAAATTTTACAAGTTTGATACTTTTGCTTCTTCTGAGGCTATTTTTGGGAGAAAGGTTTTGCAAGCCGTGGTGCCTTCCATTTAGGTGACCTGATTTGCTCCCTCCCTTCATCCGTGTCCTAAAGCTTTGGTATTGGTTCCCACAAGTAAGGATGACGCCGTGGACCGGACACACCTATGTTGGAGAAAACAGAATTTATGTTTACCTGATAAATTACTTTCTCCAACGGTGTGTCCGGTCCACGGCCCGCCCTGGTTTTTTTAATCAGGTCTGATAATTTATTTTCTTTAACTACAGTCACCACGGTATCATATGGTTTCTCCTATGCAAATATTCCTCCTTAACGTCGGTCGAATGACTGGGGTAGGCGGAGCCTAGGAGGGATCATGTGACCAGCTTTGCTGGGCTCTTTGCCATTTCCTGTTGGGGAAGAGAATATCCCACAAGTAAGGATGACGCCGTGGACCGGACACACCGTTGGAGAAAGTAATTTATCAGGTAAACATAAATTCTGTTTTTATATGCTTTCGCACTTTTTTCTTATCACCCCACTTCTTGGCTATTCGTTAAACTGAATTGTGGATGTGGTGAGGGGTGTATTTATAGGCATTTTGAGGTTTGGGAAACTTTGCCCCTCCTGGTAGGAATGTATATCCCATACGTCACTAGCTCATGGACTCTTGCTAATATGAAAGAAATGAATTTATCAGGTAAGTCCTTGCATAAATTATGTTTTTTTTTTTTTTTGTTTTTTTTTTTTTCATGATTTGGAAAGATCATGCAATTTTAAACAATTTTCTAATTTACTTCTATTATCTAATTTGCTTCATTCTTTTGATATCCTTTGCTGAAAAAGCATATCTAGATAGGCTCAGTAGCTGCTGATTGGTGGTGGCAAATAGATGCCTCGTGTGATTGGCTCACTCATGTGCATTGCTATTTCTTCAATAAAGGATATCTAAAGAATAAAGCAAATTATATAATAGAAGTAAATTGTAATGTTGTTTAAAATTGTATTCTCTATCTGAATCATGAAAGAGAGAAAAATGTTGGGCTTAATATCCCTTTAATTTGTTTACAAGCCGATCAGTTCAAGGAAGTCTAGCCAAAAATATTTTAATATAGTTCAAAACTTAAAAAAATGACATTTGATTACTTTTTTGGGGAAATTGTGACAGCTCCTTCTGTTGGTGACAATGAAGTGTTGTAATTTTGTGTAGTGTGGTAGGGGAAGAGAAATACAGGCATACCCCACATTTACGTACACAATGGGACCAGAGCATGTATGTAAAACGAAAATGTACTTAAAGTGAAGCAATACTTTTTTTTCACTTCTCAATGCTTGTACTTCATTATAATAGTCATTTATAGGCATAACTGATATAAATAATACATTTATAACTAAAATAAACACAATACTATAAGGTTAGGCCAAAAGAAAATATTTATTGCAAAATAAACAAAAAAAATTCTAAGCTTAGGATCAGCTTAGGGCAACAGAACATACAGTATTTACTGTACTGTATTGAAAAATAAAGACATTTTCTAAGCTTAGGGTCAGCTTAGGACAAGAGAACATAATTACTGTACTGTACAGTTTTGCAAAATAAACACAACATTTTCTAAGCTTAGGATCAGCTTAGGGTAAGAGAACATATTTACTGTACTGTACAGTATTGCAAAATAAACACAACATTTTCTAAGCTTAGGATCAGCTTAGGACAAGAGAACATATTTACTGTACTGTATTGCAAAATACTGTAAACACAACATTTTCTAAGCTTAGGATCAGCTATGAGCATTTATTCTAGTAAGGATGAAGTCATACTGGTATCTTCTGTTTCACAAGTCAACTCTTCAAAGGCGAGACGCTTTCTTGCTGGCGAATTGGGTGTACTACAAGTAGCAATAAGAGAAGGAGCAGGACTGGGTGGTGATGCCAGAGCTGGAAATGGACTGCCAGTTGATGATCTGGTATCCAAATGACTGTCTGTCGATGATGATGATCTGCGTGCTGATGGACTTTTAGAAAAGTAAGTCTCTATGGAGGTTTGAAGTGTAGCTTTCTTCTTTTCTCTGTAGATTTCTTTGTAACAGGAATAAGCCCCTGAAATGTTACCATTGACTGTGAAGCTTCTTTCAAAGTCCCTATCATGCTTTTCAAAAAGAGCCATGGCGCTATCAAGATGACGGAAAGCTTGAAAGAGAATTTTTGAAGTTAAGCCTTCAGGCTGTTCAATGTTCTCAACCCCATTTTGCACATCTTCTTCTTCTTCTCTCTCCTCTTCAAGTTCTAGAAGATCTTCATTGCTGAGGGGCTCAGTATGGGATGCAAGCAGTTCAGCAACATCTTCTGGCTCTACTTCCAGCTCTAACTGCCTTGCCATCTCTACAATATTTTCAGTAACATTAGCTACAGAATCATCAACGCCTTCAGAATCATCAGCTAACTGTGGGCATAATTTTTTCCAGGCCCTTTTCATTGTGGTATCCTTTATGTCATTCCAAGCATCTCTTACAGTTTTAATGCAATCCAAGATGTTGTAGCTTTTCCAGAATTTCGATAGGACTTCTTGCCCTGCACCTTCTTCTTTGTCTATTGCTGCAATACACTTACTGAATGTTCTTTTTAAGTAGTTTAACTTGAAGGCAGCTATGACACATTGATCCATGGGCTGCAGTAATGAAGTGGTATTTGGTGGTAGGAATTCCACTCTAATGTTAGGGTTGAGCTCTTCTAGTGTTCGAGGGTGTCCAGGAGCATTATCAACAAGCAGCAAAATCTTGAAAGGGATATTATTGTCTTTGCAATAAGCTTTCACCTCTGGAACAAAGCAGGTGTCAAACCAATCCTCAAAAAGGGCTGCAGTTACCCATGCTTTTTTATTTGCCCTCCAATGCACTGGAAGTCTAGTTTTAACGTAGTTCTTCAAAGCTCTTGGATTTTGAAAACGGTAAATAAACAAAGGCTTTAGCTTTAAGGTACCAGAAGCATTGCCACCTAACAGAAGGGTTATTCTATCTTTAGCTGGCTTGTAGCCTGGCATTGATTTTTCCTGTCTTGCAATGAAGGTTCTTGCAGGCATCTTCTTCCAGAATAGACCAGTCTCATCCACATTAAAAATTTGATCCATGGAGTAGCCTCCATCTTCAATAATTTTTGCAAATTCACTTGGATAGCTTTCTGCAGCCTCAGTATTTGCAGCAGCTGCCTCTCCTTGTACTTTGATGTTATGTAGATTAGACCTCTTCTTAAACCTATCAAACCATCCACGGCTTGCAACAAATTCAGCATCCTTTGCTGCTTCACCTTTCTTAGCCTTCAGGTCATTGAATAAGCTTAAGGCTTTACTTTGTATAATTGCCTGGTTTACAGGAACATGGCGTGTTGTCTGATTTTCTATCCAAAGTATTAGGAGTCTCTCCATGTCTGCAACAATGCTATCCCTTTTTCGAATTGTTGTGGTGTTAACAGGTGTAGCACTTTTAACTTCTGCAACAATTTTTTCTCTGTTCTTCATGACTGTGTTAATTGTGGTCCTAGTGAAGCCTAGCTTTCGGCCTATTTCAGCTTGAATTACACCTTCATCATACAATCTAATAATTTTAAGCTTCATATCCAAGGTAATAGATTTACGGCATTTCTTTTTATCTGCCATTATCAGCTCTAGGTGCCAAGCGTGTTACAATCAGTACTGTACGTGTACTGTATACAGTATATGTTCCCCAAAGTTCTATGTACAAGTAGTGGTACAGTGCAGTATTATGGCAGGAATAAAATAGCAATTTGGGTGCAGGAATCTTCTATACACAGTGTGTGCCAAGCGTGTTACAATCAGTACTGTACGTGTACTGTATACAGTATATGTTCCCCAAAGTTCTATGTACAGTAGTGGTTTCAGTGCAGTACAGTATTATGGCAGGAATAAAATAGCAATTTGGGTGCAGGAATCTTCTATACACGATTCACTTTTTAACTTCACTTGCCAAGTGCGCAGCTTCTACACAGTGAGCGGAAACCCCACCTCTTCCTGGTGCGCAGCAACATCTTCCTGGCGCGCGGCAACCTCTTCCTGAACCATAGAGACTAACTGTTTCATGTGCGCAGGGGCGGGTTTGTCCGTTCTCGCGAGTGTCCGTAAAGAGAGGGTCCGTAATAGCTATGTACGTACTCGCGAGTGTCCGTAAAGTGAAGGTCCGTAAAGCGGGGTATGCCTGTACTTCCAGTAAGACCTGTGTTGTTGTATTGAGGCATGTAATAGACTGCTGTGAAGAGGCATGCGAGGGAGTAAAGTTTTTGTTTGTTTTTTCTCCTTATTTAGTGGAAAAAATGTATTTTAGAACATGCAAAACCTCTTGAATGTTGCACTTTAGTGGGGGTTTTTCCACTTTACCAACTGAGATCAAAGCATGTGAGAAAATAGTATTTTCCTTTTGGTATAGGATGGAATGTTGTAATAATCTGAACTTGTATAATTTCTATTGATTTCTATTGACACTAGACGAGCTTTTTAGATTATTTTTTTTTCTTTAATAGGAACAAAACAGTTACTATGGACATCATGCAAAAGTGGTTTGTGTAGCCTGGTCGCCGGACAATGAGCACTTTGCCAGTGGCGGAATGGATATGATGGTGTTTGTATGGACTCTGAGTGATCCAGATGAAAGACTTAAGATGCCAGGTAAGTTATTTGTATTAATGATTCATTAGTCATTTGTATTGATATTTATGTTTTTTGTCTCAGGACAGTCTAATTAATCTGTGTATTACCAATGTGCTTTTTTTCCCCTATCACTTTTGTAGCTTTTTCTGATTTATAAATAAAGCTTGATTAAAAAAAGCAAAAAACTTTGTACAAATCCATTTTGTCATTCATTTTGTTAGAGGGCAAAACAAATTGAACCTGATATTATGTAAAGCTAAAACTGTTTTTTTGCACAGCGCTTCCACTCCCACTGATTGCATGAGTGAGAGAGATACTATGTTCATGACCATCCAAAGATCAGCCTGGATCTAGCATAGACGGTGACACTATATCATTATGTACCAAATAGTCCCTGTGGAGCTCATAGGGTAGACTATTGGCTTCTAATAAAATAATTTAAAGGAAATAGTACAGGTTTGTTATGGAATATTATGGAGCAATACACTATAAGCTGTACAATATTAAGAATGTTGTATCTAGAGGTGCATTAAGAGCAGTGTTGTATAGAGCAGGTAAGGGGTATTGAGAATGTTAGGATTTGTTGAAGGGGTGTGAGGAGTTGCAGTAATCTGTTTTTGGCTTTGTAAATTCAGATTAGTCAAACTGGCTTAGGTTTTTACTTTTTTTTGTTATTACTTAGTAATTTTCAATATTTTAATATTGTTAGACTGATGTATTTGAATCCTACATGTAAAAGTTATTTTCTCTTGTAAGGTGTATCCAGTATTTCCTACTGTTTTTGGTACTTTTTTTTTTTTTTTTCTTTTTTTGGACAAATTGTCTCATATTTTGTTTTGGCTTGCTCCTTTATTTCATAAGGTTTGTATCACTTAATTTCTGTTACATATGTCTAAACAGATTTATGGTTGAGAGGCATTAAATTTAGACACTTTGGCCTAGATTACAAGTGGAGTGCTAATTTATTGCGCGCTTGCCCATTTGCGGGCACGTGATAAATAACCAGCCATTACAAGTGGCTGGTTATTTGCTGCCGTAAGCTTGCGGTAGCAATTAGCGCTTCTAAAATTAACCAGTGATCGGATCTCTAGCATCTTTATTTTTTATTTTTTAAATAACTGCATTTAGCAGTTTTTGGGGGCTAAAGTTGGCGGCTGTAGGGTGTTAGAAAAAAACAACTTGCTGAATAGCGCCTTTGCATTGCGGTCTATGGGAACTATGTGTTACTTGTAAATGTATATGCTTACATACATATATATGTTAATGTGTGTGTGTATGTATGTATATATATATATATATATATATATATATATATATATATATATATATATATATATATATATATATATATATATATATATATATATATATATATATATATATATATATATATATATACACATATTTGCTCATAAATATATAAATAATACTTCGGTAGCATCTAAGGGTGAAATCTCAGATTCTGACAGTGTAATTCCTCCTGCTGATACTGAAGTTGTATCTTTCAGGTTTAAGCTAGAACACCTCCTCCGTCTGTTACTCACGGAGGTTTTAGCTACATTGGATGACAGCGACACTATGGTCGTAGTTAATCCTAAGAAATCCAGTAAACTAAACAAATATTTTGATGTACCTTCCTCGGTAGAGGTTTTTCCAGTACCAGACCGAGCTTCTGAGATCATTGCTAAGGAATGGGAGAGACCGGGTATCCCTTTTTCTCCATCTCTTATATTTAAAAAGATGTTTCCCATAGGGGACCCTATCATGGAGGCTTGGCAAACAGTACCCAAGGTGGAAGGAGCTGTTTCCACTCTGGATAGTTGTGCCTTTAAAGATCCTATGGACAAAAAATTAGAGGGGTTACTCAAGAAGATGTATGTACACCAAGGTTTACAATGGCAACCTGCTGGGTACATTGCTACCGTCACTAGTGTGGCGGCATATTGGTTTGATGCGTTGTCTGATGTTATCAGGACAGACACTCCCCTTGATGAGATCCAGGATAGGATAAAAGCCCTTAAGTTGGCTAATTCCTTTATTACTGATGCTTCCCTTCAGGTTATCAAACTGGGAGCAAAGATTTCAGGATTTGCTGTACTAGCCCGCAGAGCCTTATGGTTAAAACCTTGGTCTGCGGATGTGTCTAAGTTTAAACTTTTAGCGATTCCTTACAAAGGAAATACCTTGTTTGGACCGGGTTTGACGGAAATAATCTCTGATATTACGGGAGGAAAGGGTCATCTTCTCCCTCAGGATAAGAGAAACAAGCAAAAGGGACGTCGGAGTAATTTTCGTTCCTTTCGAAATTTCCGTGGAAATTCTTCCTCTTCCATGCAAGATCAGTCTAAACCTTCCTGGAGACCCAATCAGTCTTGGAACAAGGTAAAACAATCCAAAAAACCTGCTATTGAATCAAAGACAGCATGAAAGGCCTGCCCCGATCCAGGACGGTATCTTGTAGGGATGCTTTCCTTCTTTGCTCAGGATTGGGTTTGAGATGTTCAGGATCCCTGGGCAGTGGACATAGTGTCCTAGGAATAAAAACTGGAGTTAAAAAATTTTCCTCCCAGAGGCAGGTTTCTGCTTTCAAGATTATCTGTAGACCAAACAAAAAGAGAGGCATTCTTGCATTGTGTACGGGACCTCTCCGACCTGGGAGTGATAGTTCCTGTTCTGATGCAGGAATGGGGTCTGGGGTTTTATTCCAATCTGTTCGTGGTTCCCAAAAAGGAGGAAACCTTCAGACCAATTTTAGATCTTGAGTCTAAACAAATTCCTCAGAGTACCGTCCTTCAAGATGGAAACTATTCGTTCCATTCTTCCTTTGGTCCAAGAGGGTCAATTTATGACAAGGGTGGATTTAAAGGACGCATACCTGCATGTTCCTATTCACCAGGATCACCACAAGTTTCTAAGGTTTGCATTTCTAGACAAACACTTCTAATTCGTGGCTCTTTCTTTCGGCCTTGCCACAGCTCCCATAATTTTCTCAATGTTCTGGAATCTCTGTTGGCGGTGCTCCGATTACGGGGCATTGCAGTGGTGCCCTATCTGGACGACATCTTGGTCCAGGCACCATCCTTTCAACAAGCAAGGCCCCACACGGAAATGTTGTTATCCTTCCTATGATCTCACGGATGGAAGGTAAATTTGGAAAAGAGTTCCTTAGTTCCAAATACAAGAGTAACTTTCTTGGGAACCATAATAGATTCTCTATCATTGAAGATTTTTTCTGACAGAAGTCAGGAAATCAAAGGTTTTCAATTCTTGCCTAGCGCTTCAATTCGCTCCTTGGCCATCAGTGGGTCAGTGCATGGTGGTAATCGGGCTGATGGTGGCTCAATGGACATCATCCTGTTCGCTCGTTTCCACCTCAGACCTCTGCAGTAAGACATGGAACGGAGATTATGCGGATTTGTCTCCACGAATACAGCTGGAGCAGGAGACAAGGGATTCTCTTCTTTGGTGGTTGCCTCAGGATCACCTCTCCCAGGGAACCTGCTTTCGCAGACCCTCTTGGGTGATTGTGACAACAGACGCCAGCCTTATGGGATGGGGAGCAGTCTGGGGCTCTCTAAAGGCTCAGGGAACTTGGACTCTGAGTCTGTTCTGCCCATAAATATGCTGCAGCTGAGAGCAATCTTCAATGCTCTTCTGGCCTGGCCTCAGCTTCAGCGCAGTTCTTCAGATTCCAGTCGGACAACATAACTTCAGTGGCTTACATCATCAGGGAGGAACGCGGCGTTCCTTAGCCATGACAGAAGTAGCCAAGATAATTCGGTGGGCGGAGACCCACAATTGCTGTCTGTTGGCGTTCAACATCCCAGGGGTGGACAACTGGGAGACGGACTCCATCTGGAAGTGTTTTCCAACCTGATTCTTGAATGGGGTCAGCCGGAATTGGATCTCATGTCATCTCGACAGAATGCCAAACTTCCGAGGTACGGATCAAGATCAAGGGACCCTCAGGCTGTACTGATAGACGCACTGGCGGTACCTTGGAATTTCAATCTTGCATACCTATTTCCTCAGTTTGCTCTTCTTCCTCGGGACATTGCACGAATGAAGCAGGAGAGGGCGTTGGTGATCCTCATTGCACCGGCTTGGCCTCGCAGGATTTAGTATGCAGACCTGGTGGAAATGTCAACTGTTCCACCTTGGAGACTTCCGTCAGGGGCCCTTCCTTCATCCAAATCCAGTTTCTCTGAAGCTGACTGCTTTCTTGTTTCTATTTCATCTGCTCGTAGTGTGTCAGAGCTCTCTGCATTACAGTATGACTCTCCTTACCTTATTTTTTATTCAGATAAGGTAGTTTTACGTACCAAGTTAAGGTTTCTCCCTAAAGTAGTTTCTGACTGGAACATTAATCTGGAGATTGTTGTTCCTCTATGTCCTAATCCTTCTCAGAAGGAACGACTTCTGCACAATCTAGACGTGGTACATGCACTTAAATTTTATTTACAGGCGACTAAGGATTTTCGTCAGTCTTCTGCCTTGTTTGTAGTTTTCTCGGAGAACCTAAGGGACAGAAAGCTATGGCTACTTCTTTCCTTGTGGCTGAAGAGTATCATACGTTTTGCCTATGAAACTGCTGGACAGCAACCTCCAGAAAGTTACGGCTCATTCCACGCGAGCTGTTGCTTCCTCATGGGCATTCAATAATGAAGCTTTTGTGGAACAGATTTGCAAGGCTGCAACTTGGTCCTCTCTTCACACGTTTTAAAAATTCTACAAATTTGACACTTTTGCCTCGGCTGAGGCCGCTTTTGGGAGAAAGGTTCTTCAAGCAGTGGTGCCTTCCGTTTAGGTTCCCTGTCTTGTCCCTCCCTTATCTGTGTACTCTAGCTTGGGTATTGATTCCCAATAGTAATTAGATGATCCGTGGACTCCTCATGTCATTAAAAAGAAAAGAGAATTTCTGCATACATGATAAATGTATTTCTTTTTTGACACAATGAGTCCTCTGCCCACCCTGTTCTATAGACAGGTTGATAGTTTATTATAAACTTCAGACACCTCTGCACCTTGTTGCTTCTTTTCTCTCCTTTACTTCGGTTGAATGACTGGGGTGGGAGGGAAGGGAGGTGATATTTAACAGCTTTGCTGTTGTGCTCTGAATTCCCAATAGTAATTAGATGATCCGTAGACTCATCGTGTCAAAAAAGAAATACAGGTGAAACTCGAAAAATTTGAATATCGTGCAAAAGTTAATGCAACCTAAAAGGTGAAACTAATATATATGAGAGACTCATTACATGCAAAGCAAGATAGTTCAAGCCGTGATTTGGTGCAATATTCTAGGCTCAAAGTGTCCCATCAGCTAATTAAGCCATAACACCTGCAAAGGGTTCCTGAGCCTTTAAATGGTCTCTCATTCTGGTTCAGTAGGAATCACAATCATGGGAAAAACTGCTGACCTGACAGCTGTGCAGAAAACCATCATTGACACCCTCCATAAGGAGGGAAAGCCTCAAAAGGTAATTGCAAAAGAAGTTGGATGTTCCCAAAGTGCTGTATCAAAGCACATAAATAGAAAGTTATGTAGAAGGGAAAAGTGTGGAAGAAAAAGGTGCACAAGCAGCAGGGATGACCGCAGCCTGGAGAGGATTGTCAGGAAAAGGCCATTCAAAAGTGTTGGAGTTTCACAAGGAGTGGACTGAGGCTGGAGTCAGTGCATCAAGAGCCACCACACACAGACGGATCCTGGACATGGGCTTCAAATGTCGTATTCCTTTTGTGAAGCCACTCCTGAACAACAAACAACGTCAGAAGCGTCTTACCTGGGCAAAAGAAAAACAGACCTGGTCTTTTGCTCAGTGGTCCAAAGTCCTCTTTTCTGATGAGAGCAAATTTTACATCTCATTTGGAAACCAAGGACCCAGAGTATGGAGGAAGAATGGAGAGGCACACACTGCAAGATGCTTGAAGTCCAGTGTGAAGTTTCCACAGTCTGTGTTGATTTGGGGAGCCATGTCATCTGCTGGTGTTGGTCCACTGTGCTTCATTAAGTCCAGGTTTAATGCAGTCGTCTACCAGAAGATTTTAGAGCACTTCATGCTTCCTTCCGCAGACTAGCTCTATGAGGATGCTGACTTAATTTTCCAGCAGGACTTGGCACCTGCCCACACTGCCAAAAGCACCAAAACCTGGTTCAATGACCGAGGGATTACTGTGCTTGGTTGGCCAGCAAACTCGCCTGACCTGAACCCCCATAGAGAATCTATGGGGCATTGCCAAGAGAAAGATGAGACATGAGACCGAACAATGCAGAAGAGCTGAAGGCCGCTATTGAAGCATCCTGGTCTTCCATAACACCTCAGCAGTGCCACAGGCTGATTGCTTCCATGCCACGCCACATTGAGGCAGTAATTGCTGCAAAAGGTGCCCAACCCAAGTACTGAGTACATACAGTATGCATGCTTATACTTTTCAGAGGTCCGATATTGTTCTACTGTATGTACAATCCTTGTTTTATTGATTGCATGTAATATTCTAATTTTCTGAGATTGTGGATTTGGGGTTTTCATGAGCTGTAAGCCATAATCGGCACAATTATGACAAATCACGGCTTGAACTATCTTGCTTTGCATGTAATGAGTCTATCTCATAAATTAGTTTCACCTTTTAGGTTGCATTAGTGAAATAAATGAACTTTTGCACGATATTCTAATTTTTCAAGTTTCACCTGTAAATTTATCATGTAAGCATAAATTTTCTTTTTGCTCTCCACTTGTAATCTAGCATTTTATGTGCTAATAAATCAAAGTAAAGTATTTTTGTATTATTTTGAAACACTCAGTGTCTTTGCCCCCATCATGCAAATCAATCAAATAGGATAAGTATTGTGAAATCACTTGGGAATGGATGCATGGTGAAGTTAAATATATTTATGACTCCCACAATTATGTTATAGAGAGGTGTGTGTATGTATGTATGTGTGTGTGTATATATATCTCTCTATATATCTCTCTATATATCTCTCTATATATCTCTCTATATATATCTCTATATATATCTCTATATATATCTCTATATATATCTCTATATATATCTCTATATATATCTCTATATATATCTCTATATATATCTCTATATATATCTCTATATATATCTCTATATATATCTCTATATATATCTCTATATCCACTTTTCTTACATTGTCACTATATATTTTTTTTTTTTTTGTATTTTTTTTTCTCTGTATAATCAATATAGATGTAACATTTTACACGTCTGTGCTCAGATATGGGTTAATAAATTACACTTTTTTTTTTTTTTTCTTCTTTAGCTCTTCTAAATAACTTTTTTTTTTCTTTATAGATACACACAGGCTACACCATGTTAGCAGCTTGGCCTGGCTGGATGAGCGCACATTGGCCACCGTATCCCATGATGCATGTGTGAAACAGTGGACAATCACCTTCAAATGAGCATATATAATTTATGAGTATGTTTATCAGGGAATGGAAAGAACTACTGCATTGGAAATAATAAAAAAAAAGAAATCTTTATTTGTCATATCCTCTTGGTTTCGTGCCACTTCTTCTCTCATTCTTTACAAGGTGGTATCTATCTATAATTAATGTCTGAAAAGCTTTAGTCAGTGAACGCTTGCACTTGAAAAGCCCATTCTTGTAACACTTTGTGATCGACATTCCAGAGGCAACTGCAAAATACCGTTCACAGGGAGATTGACTTGGAATCTTACAATACTGTTAGGTCATATAACCGCTTCAGAAACACCTTGTTTTCATTTTACAGAATAGATTTGTACCCACATTGTTTGGTGAAATTAACCATAATGATTAAACAAATCTTAGTGTGCAGCTACTGTCACTCTTCCTGTTCGTAAATGACCTAAAAAAGCGTTGCCTCAAATCTAATATACATTTTTAATGCATTTCCAGTCCAGTTTTGTGATTCATTTCTGGTGTTGATATTAGGATTTCTAATGTAGTGACTTGTTGGCTTACTGTGCTTTTTTATATGTACATTTTGTAACCACAATCGTGCATCTCAATTAAATATTGTTGACCTAGTGACTTTGGAAAATGTATGCCTTTCTCAACAAGTGCTTTCCCCCCCCCCCCCCCCCCCCAAAGTTGTTACATTGTGAATTACAGTCCCAGTACTTTAAATAAAGCTTTGCTGGCGCTTTTGGCATTTGAAATGTATGTGACAGTTCCAATACAAATTAAAGGGACGTTATTTATAAAAAAAAAATAAAAAGATACGCCCCCTGCGTATAAGAACACACATTGTAGAAATCTGCTAGGTGACAGTCTTGATCTTATGTGCAGTTTGCAAGGGGGCATTCTCTCCCCCCCCCCCCATAAATCTTTGCTTTAAAGGGACAGTAAAGTCGAAATTTAAACTTTCATGATAAAGGTAGCTCATTTGATTTTAAACAACTTACCAATTTACTTATGTTGGCTCATTTGCTTTGTTCTTTTGGTATCCTTTGTTGAAAAGCACATGTACATATGCTTAGAAGCCGCAATGCACTAGTGGGAGCTAGCTGGTGATTGGTGGCTGCCATATATGCCCCTTGTCATTGGCTCACCTGATGTGTTCAGTTAGCGCCCAGTAGTGCATTGCTGCTCCTTCAATAAATGATATCATAAGAATGAAGCAAATTTGATAATAGAAGTATATTGGAATGTTGTTTAAAATTGCATATTCTATCAGAATCATAAAATAAATAGTCTTTTTTTTTTTTTAAAAAAATTGCAATAAGTGAAGTGTTATAAGGAAAGTTATTTAAAAAAAGTTCTCTCTTTGTATAGTTTTTTTTTTTTATTTAATATAAAGTCCCTTTTAAATTTGTCTGCATGATCATATATTTTGAAACATAAAATGCAGTGAAAAATATATTTTTAAAACATAGCTTTCTATAAATCTAAAAGCAAAACTATTGCATGCATCGGCTCCAAGTACAATAATGCACGTTGCAAACCGGGCAAGTGTAAATGTTTTAGAACATCACTGATGCATGTTTTTTTTAATAGTTTATTTTCTATATAGCATTTGTAATTTATTCTAAATTTAATGGGACATAGATGCAAATGACAAAAATGACAAATATACTATTACATAAGTAAATGCAATCTGCGTCTTAAAAAAACAACCACATTTCTGAAATCTGCTTCATATTCTTTGCTAAAGGAGCCCACACCTCTGCCATAAACAAATAAATTGGGCAAGCTGCATAGAACACCATGCACAGAGTTTTAGGCTTTGTGAGTGCCAACAAGCATGCTTGTGATGGCACTGTGCATAGGGGTTACTGCAGTATGTATGTATGCTTTTCATGCACTGAGCTATTGTACCTTAGGAAGAAATGTAAAGTGGGTTCAGTTATATTTTTGTTACCTATTGCATTTACGCAGGTAATATACATATATTTTTTCATATTTGTTCACTTTTATGTCCTTTTTAAGAATGCCCATTATGATGTATGCCTTTTTTAAAAGTACTGTATGATTTGAAAGATTTTTGTATTAACTTCAAGAACATTAGTGGTGCTTTTTTTTTTTCTTCTTCTAAAGGATAAGGATATTTTTGTAACACCAGGAAAATGGCATTAATATAGCCCAGATTAATCAGTTGAAAGACATAAGGTCAGTAGTAACTGCTTATAAAGATATCTATCTACTACCACTCCTAAAGTGACCACCAGAGTCTGTCATGGGAAATGTAAGCAGCCATTTCATGTTGATTGTCCAATCATTGTGGCAATTGCTATTTAAAACATGACAATAAAATCACATTTTCTACATCCTAATAAAGCCTAATGATCGCTTCTTTTTTCTTTGCATGTAAGTGGCTTCTACTCTGAAGGTTATTTGTTGTGTTTGTTCATTTCATATCCAGTCCATTGAATTTAGTGGGCTTAAAGTAAACCCATTCACCAATAAGATGAGGGCTTTATTCTAGGTTGATAGATACTAAAAGTGAAATAACACAGAGGTTTTATAAGGGTCATCTTTGCTTTCCTGCAGTATTTCTTCTCCTCCCTCCAGAACAGGTTTATGAACAGATTTGATTTTAACCTACATTTCTGGGCACCTGTTTCATCTCATGTACATTTTACTCTGGGGAAATGTAATGTTTGCTCTGTTACATCAATACATCCATTCTGATTGTGTGTTTTTTTGTTTCCTTATTAAAAAGCACAGATTCAAAGGCATGTGGCTACATTAGTACTCTTGGGAGTAAGATGTCAGAGCATCATGCACACACTGCACCTTAAGAAGGGTGTTTGAATACCCAAGGAACTCAATGCTTTGGCAACAGAAAAGGGGATATTGCAGCTTAGCTTAAATAGAAGCTTACTCTCTGGAGTTGCTTTGTGTTACATTTTCACCACTTTTTGCATCACATAAAGAAACACTGGTCTAGGTTCTACTGGACTAGAGTGTTGATTCTTTTAGATCTCTGATTTCGGTAGATATGTTTGTGTACAAGGGCAACAACACATCCTGTTTGATGTGATGAGTGAACAGCCTGATTTCTTTCATAAGGCAAGTCCATGATCCAATACTCCTGTGATTCAACTCCTGGCCAATAGGAGGAGGCAAGTATTCCCAAAACCTCCAAGATCATTTCATCCCACCCACCGCACTGGTATGCCAGTCTATTTTTTGCCTTCCAGGAGAAAGGTGAAGAATTCTTAATTGAAAGGGATCCTTCCAGTGAGGAGTTAGTTATAAGCCTGCCACAGGTGTCTCAGGAACCAGTCCCTTTAGCCCTCCTCCTGTTGAGTCTTCAATATAATCTTCACTTAAATACTCAGCTCATCCAGTGCGGAGCACATTACAGCAATCTACTGGAAGCAGGTTTTCTGCAGCTGGTAAGCACAGTAAAGTAAGTGCGTGTCAGTTAAGTCTAATTACATATGCACTCACATAGCTCACAGGTTATTAGTAGGTACATTTGTCATTTTACATAGCCAGTGTACTTAACTTATTGCAGACATTACCACGTTCACGCTAGACTGGATTTGTTTTATTGTCCTTGGAGACTATGAGGGGGATAGTAAGGGCCTCATTATTGAATAAACTTTTTTTTTTTCTTCTTCTTACAAGTGTGTAAATTTTTATTTATTTTTTTGCTTCAGGTTAAAGTGTACATGCTCCCTGTCATTCAGCTACGCTATTAGTTTAACAATTTAGTATAGTTTATGCACTTGATAGCGAGCCGGTTTCCCCTACACAGTTGTAAATACCAGGTTAGTACCCTACGTCATTGCCAATGTTTCCTAAGGTGATGCATTTTCTCTGGCAGCACGGTAGTTAATTTTTTCCCCACCGCTCTAAAAGCCTCTTTGATAATGCTCCTGATCTGTTACTGCTGTGCTCGTCTACATTCCGTTCTTTGTCAGGTGTTAAGATTTTGTTTCCTTTACCAACGGATAGATAGTAGAGCCTTGGGAAACTATCCCAAAGGTAGATGGCTCTATCTCCACCTTAGTAACATGCACTAATATCCCTTTGGAAGCTAGTACTACTTATAAAGACCATATGGACAGAAAATTAGCCTTTCCACATAAGGGTTTTCTTCAAGCAGGCTATTTGTTTAGGCCAGCAATCGGTATTGCTTGTGTGACTGCAGCTTCTACTCTTTGGTGTGATAATTTAACGGATCAGATTTCAGATGGTTCTATTGATAAAGAATTTCAACAATGTTTTGAAACTTCTTAGATAATAATAATTGGATACTTGTATAGCGCACAAGCTAAAACTTTATCGATTTGCGGCACTGATAACTGGTGGTATTATTAGCAGGCATTTTACTGACCTCGGCTGAGTGGAGCCTTGCCGGGATCGAACCTGCAACCCTTGGGTTGCCACAGATCTCTGTAACAGTGCATTAGCACAATGAGCTATCTGTCTTGCTTAGATCAGCAATTTAAAAAAAAAAATATATATATATATATTCTATTGTTGCCATTATTAGACTCAATGACAAAAATATGGTGTTATCTGGTTTTGACCAGAAGATGTTGCTCAAATCATGGTAAGTTGACTTGGTTTCAAAAATAAATAAAAGGTCATCCTCCTCTTCACAAAAACAGGATTTTTCCAGATCAGAAGGCCTGGTCACAATATGTACAGGATCCTTAAAGGGACAGTCTAGTCAAAATTAAACTCTTATAAATCAGATAGGGCATGACATTTTAAACAACTTTCCAATTGATTTTTATCATTAAATTTGCTTTGTTCCCTTGGTGGTATTTTTCAAAAGCTAAACCGAGGTAGGCTCAAACTGATTTCTAAACCGTTGAAAACAGTCTCTTAGCAGAGCATTTTGAAAGTTTTTCACAGTTAGACAGTACTAGTTCATGTGTTTCATATAGATAACATTGTGCTCACTCCCATGGAGTTATTGAGGAGTCTGCACTGATTGGCTAAACTGCATGTCTGTCACAAGCACTGAGATAAGGGGGCAGTCTGCAGAGGCTTAGATACAAGGTAATCACCGAGGTAAAAAAATATATTTATATAACAATGTTGGTTATGCAAAACTGGGGAATGGGTAACAAAGGGATTATCTATCTTTTTAAACAATAAAAATTCTGGTGTAGACTGTCCCTTTAAGTGCTAAACACAATTTATCAAGGGTAAAGAATGGGCTTCATATCAAGGCTTCCCAGAGGAAGGTTTCTTCTGTCCCATCTCTCAAACAACTCTGTTAAGGCACAAGCCTTTTCTTTCAAATAAAGATGATAGTCCATAGGGCTCCATAACATGTGGGATATAGACACTAGGCGGAGGCCAAGAACCCACTGAAGCTTAAATTCCCTCCCACCTCTTGTCTCTCCTTAGTTTTCATTCTTGGCCTCCCAGAAGATGGACAAGAATAGAGGTGTTCCAGCTTACTTGCTTATGGATTGATATTTAAGAGCTCAGATCAATGTGAGACCCTTTATCCCTGGGACATATTCACAATGAAGACAGGTGACATTTCCAGCAAGCTGAATGATGCAGGGATATAGGAACACTATAAGCCATTACTAACCTCAGGCATGCAGGGATGTGTACCTTAGCCTCCCCCTCTGTGATAACAGTATTTCCTAAAAAATCCACTGCTGTACCTGTATAAGGCATTGGATGGGCTCTCTACTGGATACCGCTACAGTTTGGTGACTGGTAAGCTGGTGGAGAGGTGCAACTTCAGGTAAACCACTTAACACAGACACAGCCCACAGGCTAATAGAAGGTACCCTGACAAAGGTGCAGCATAGCATCTCTCTGACACACCTGTTTGCCGAAAACAGTAATCAAACTGTCCTACGTTACTTATTAGGCATTTGTAGACCATTTACACCCTGTGTGGACCCTTTGGCAGCCCTAGGACCCCTTTTTTAACATTTAAAAAACAATAGGGGCATGACCATCCAGTTAGCCTATGCAGCGAATGTTTTTGGGGTATGTTTTCTTCACTAAATCTTAAGCCTTTTTTTAGCCTCTCTGAACCAATGGCATTGTTCTGGGCGGTAGCACCGCCCCCTTTGCAGTCTTTTTCTCACTCCGAAGCTGCAACTGGGGAGGGAACAGCTTTCAAAGCATCTGTCAGCCTTTTTTTTTTTAAAAAAAAAACCTGAAAACAGCCTCAATTTGGATCCTGTCACTGGAGGGGTTTGAGTACCCAAGCTGGAGCTGCCACAAGGTCATTTTGGGGGCATTTTGTCAGTAAGTTAATTATAGGGCCTGATATTACCTTAACCTTGATACACGTAGCAGGTGTCAGGGGTGTAAATTGGCTAGTGTAAAGGGCTCTCTACCATTCTATTTTATCAGTATATGGGCCAGATTACCAGTGGAGAGTAAATTAACACTTCCGCTTGATCATTAACTGCTAGAAGTAAGCTTTTTGCGCTTGTCGAGTTGCACTCATATTACGAGTTGAAAGTAAATTTTTCACTCTTGCACTAACCCGACAAGCGCAAAAAGCCAAAGTTCTAATACCGCATGCACATTCACTTCATAGAAGTTAATGGAGAAAGAAAAGTGGCAAAAAACACCCCACTCTCGCGCAAACTTAATCGTATATTCTTGTTTGTGCTAACCTGATTTGAAAATATGACTATTTCACATTCCAATGTTCTTCACATGAAAGAATATGCTCTATTTATTCATAAAAACATATTTCTACATATATCTGATGGTATTTTGGTACAATAAATATTAATATATTACTTAGGTAGCCTCTACAGACTTTACTCCTGAGATTAAATATAATTTACACAGGGCCATGGCTAAAGGGGCTATCCCCAAGCCAAGTAAGCGTAAACTCAAATCTGGGGATTTACCTCACTCTTGATGTGACCAATACAATCTCCTACCCTCAACCTCAAAATCTCCCAATGCTTTCAGATTTAAAGTGGAAAATATCCGCACCTTGTTGCATGAGGTACTGAGAACTCTGGTCACTTCTTAGGAAAAATCTGCTGAAAAAAAGCCTGTACATCTGTTAAATATTTTCAAAGCTCCTTCTAAGAAATCTAATCTCCTGAGGAACAAAACCTATGATTTACCTTAGAAGGCCTCCACAAAGGTGGCTGCCTATATGCAATGTATTCAGGATTTAGAGGATATTGGAGTAGTTATCCTAATACCCGTGTCCCAACAGGGTCAAGAAGTTTACTCTAGTCTCTTCATTGTCCAAAAGAAGGAAGGGATTTTCACACCGATTTTAGATTTGAAAACCCTAAACAAGTTTGTCAGGGTCCCCACTTTCAAAATGGAAACAATTTGCACAATTTGACCCTTAATCCAACAGGGTCAATTCATGTCTACTATAGACCTCAAGGATGCATTCCTGCACATCCCTATCCACAATGATCACCATCAATTCCTATGGTTTGGCTTCCTAGACAAACACTACCAGTTTTGTCACTTTTCCATTTAGTCTAGCTACAGCTCCTTGCATCCTCACAAGGGTGCTAGGAGCGTTGTTGATGGTGATCAGAGCTCAGGGTATTCCAATGTCCCCTTATTTGGACGATATCCTAGTGCGGGCGCCTTCCCAGCCTCTAGCTATTGCTCATACCCAAAGGCTACTATCTTTCCTCCAAGACCATGGTTGGAGAATCAATGTTCCAAAGAGCTCTTTATCTCCAGCTACAAGGGTGTCCTTTCTAGAAGTCATCATAGATTCTGTCCTAATGTGTGTCTGTCCCTTCAACGTGCTTCATTTCCATCAGTAGCTCAATGCATGGAGGAAGTGGGCCTTATGTTTGCGGCTTCAGATGCAGTTCTCTTAAGAGGAAAAGTTTATCCATTTCAAGTCGGATAATATTGGTGGTGGTCTACATAAATCATCAATTTGGGTACCTACAGTCCACTGGCTATGCAGGAAGTGGCCCAAATTCTGTCTTGGGCAGAGAGGAATCAAAGCTCTCTGTTAGCAGTTCACATTCCAGTAGTGAACAATTGTGAAGCGGATTACCTTAGCCGTCAGTCCATCCAGGAGCATGGTCTCTTCATCAGGACCTTTTCTTCGATCAATTAGTGATCAAATTGGTTCTAACGGACATAGATCTGATGGCCTCCCATTTAAAAGGAACAGTAAAGTCATAATTAGATATTAATTATTCAGGCAGAGCATACAATTTTAAACAACTTTCCAATTTACGTC